>NC_133664.1:129854988-130126220 GCF_037893015.1 Macrotis lagotis
TATAATCCATTTTAGATTGCTTTCTGTCAGAAGGAGGGGAGAGAGAAGAGAGGGAGGGAAAAAACACGAAACTCAAAACCTTGCAAAAATGATTGTTGAAACTAGCTTTGTATGTGCATAGAAAAATAATTTTAAAAACTAAAACAAGCATTTTGCTTCTGTCTACTTCCCTCAAAGAGCACCTTCTATAAGTACCCTCCCCATTCTCTCATACCATTTTCCTTGCACTTTCCTGTAGAGTATGAGAAGATTTGAATACCCACTTAAGTATAAATGTTACTCCCAATTTGAGCCAATTCTGATGATAATAAAGTTCAAGTATTTACTGCCACTTCCCCCATATTCCCCTCAACTGTAAAAACTCTTTTGTGCCTCTTTCATGTCAGATAATTTACACCATTCTCTATGTCCCTTTCCTTTTTCCCAATGCATTCCTCTGTCACACAGTTTAATTTTGCTTTTATGATATCATCCCATCATATTCAACTCACATCTGTGCCTACTGTATATCTTCTAATTGCCCTAATAATGAGAAAGTTCTTACGGTTACAAGTTTCATCTTCTCATGTAGGTATGTAAATAATTTAACCTTATTAAGTACCTTATAATTTCCCTTTTCATGCTTCTCTTGAATCTGTATATGAAAGTCAAATTTTCTATTCAGTTGTGGTCTTTTTCATCAGGAATGCTTGAAAGTCCTATTTCATCAAATGTTCATTTTTTCCCCTAAAGAATTATATTCAATTTGTTGGGTAGGTGATTCTTGGTTGTAATCCTAGCTCTTTGCTTTCCCAGGCCCTCTGATCCTTTAATGTAGAAGTTGCTAAATCTTATCTGATTCTTACTATGATTCCACAGAACTTCAATGGTTTCTTTCTCATTGTTTGTAATATTTTTTCCCTTGACCTAGGGGCTCTGGAATTTGGCTATAATGTTCCTGGGGGTTTTCATTTTTGGGATCTCTTTCAAAGGGTAATGGATAGATTCTTCCAATTTCTATTTTACTCTCTGGTTCTAGAATATCAGGGCAGGTTTCCTTGATAAATTCTAGAAAAATAATGCCCAGGCTCTTTTTTTTTTTGATCCTTTCAGGTAATCCAATAATTTTTAAACTATCTCTTCTGGATCTATTTTCCAGGTCAGTTTTTCTAAAGAGACATTTCATGTTATCTTCTATTTTTTAATTCTTTTGGTTTTGTATTATTGTTTCTTGATGTCTCGTAGAGTCATCAAAATCCAATTGCTCAATTCTAATCTTTAAGGAATTATTTTCTTCAGTGAGGTTTTGTACTTCCTTTTATGTTTGGCCAGTTGTATTTATTTTTTAGTTTTTTTTTGCAAGGCAATGGAGTTAAGTGGCTTGCCCAAGGCCACACAGCTAGATAATGGCCAGTTGTATTTTTTAAGTAATTATTTTCTTCAATGAATTTGGTCTCTTTTTCCTTTTTGGGCTATTCTGTTTTTTAAGGTATTCTTCTCTTCAGTGAACTTTTGTGTATATTTTTGCACTTGGCAAATTCTGCTTTTTTAAAGACATTCTACTCATTTAAATTTTGTATCTCCTTTTACCATTTGACCAATTCTGTTTTTTAAATTTTTTAGGCGTTTTTTTTCATTCCTCCTTTAACTTTAGCTATTAATTTTTTTTCTTTATTTTATTGTATCACTTATTTCTCTCCTCAATTCTTCTGCCTCTCTTGATTTTTAAAATCCTTTTTGAGTTCTTTCATGGCCTAGATCAATTCATTGAGGCTTTGGATGTAGGAATTTTGACTTTGTTATCTTCTACCACGTATGTGTCTTGATTGTCCTTCTCACCATAGAATCTTTCTGTAGTCAAAATTTTTTAAGTATTGTTTGTCCATTTTCCTGCCTACTTCTTGACTTTTAACTCTTTGCTAATGAGACACTCTATTTTCAAGATGGAGGTTGCACTGCCCCAAGATTCAAGGTTTGCATGCATCTATTTTTAGAGAAACTTCTAGTGACCTGTAAGTTTTCAGTTTTTCCAAGGTGGTATGAGCTAAAGAAAGGAACTGTGATGAGGATCCCTGATCCACTGCAGTCACAAGCTCTGGTCTGCTACTCTTCTTCCTTGCTATGGGATTGCTAGCCAGGACTGTGACCTGTAATCAAGTATTGGCAAAGCAAAAGAATCCTGTTTCCAATGCTAACAGAAACCTCTTGATTCCTTTTTTTTGATCAGTTGTTTGATTCCCTTACCATCTGAAGGATGAGTAGTTGCTTTCAGATTCAGTCACTACCAAGACCTGCACCTAGTTTGCTGGTGTTGCTTGTATTGGATTGCACCCCACTCTCACCCCAGTGCAAGAGACTTTCCTTGCTGAACTTCCAACTTATATTGGGCTGGAAAATGTTTCATTCTGTCATTTTTTGTGGGTTCTACCCCCTCAGAATTTGTTTTAGAGCCTTATTTAAACATCTTTGGAGGGATTTTGGGGAAAGCTCAGGTGAGTGTCCCTGCTAGGTTTCATCCCTCCTACCTGCACCCCCCCCCATTCCCAGTGTTTTTTTTTTTTAATTTTTGGATTCTGGTTGTCTTACCTTTGGTGCATAGTTCCTGTTTTGAGAAGCTAGAAAAGTCATGAGGGGGTCAGAGAAAATATTTCAATAGCCATTAGGTTGGTCATATGATCCAGAACCTAATATCTTCTTCAAGTGGTTTTATTTCTCTTTTGAAACATTATGGAATTTCTTACAACTGTTTTATATATCTATCTATCTATCTATCTATCTATATATATATATATATATATATATATATATATATATATATATACCTAAGGATTATTCATAATTCTTTATCACTGGGAGATTTTTGTCTTGTTTTTCTTCACAGCAAATTATTGTGATTATTTTTTATGATTTTTACTCATTTTTTTCCATTTTTCCATTGGTATATCTTTATTTTTTTTCCTTTTTTTTAGATTTTGCAAGGCAATGGGGTTAAGTGGCTTGCCCAAGGCCACACAGCTAGGCAATTATTAAGTGTCTGAGGCCAGATTTGAACCCAGGTACTCCTGACTCCAAGGCCGGTGCTCTATGCACTGCACCACCTAGCTGCCCCTCATTGGTATATCTTTAAAAGTTAGGTTTACAACTTATCTCCTTTTAACCTTTTGCTTTTTAACTTTTTTTTCTTGTATTTCTAGTCCATTCTCTCAGGGTATCATTTTCATTCTTTGGTCTTCTTCTTTCCACTACCATGATCTGCTATCTCTTGCATAGATTATCATGTCTGGGAGTCATTGACTTTCTTTCCTTGTAAGGATTGAGGATCCAATTAGTGTTATGACCAGATAAACTTCAGTTCCTTAGTCCTAGAGGTTCTTTTCTCCTTTTGTTCTCACCTTCTCTTATTAGTCAATAACATTTCCTTCTTGGGAGTTTGTTAGATTGCTGAGTTGTGCAGAAAACAACTTTGCCTTTCTGTGATTCTTGTGTGACATGTTGATTTTTATAAAAAAAAGTTAATAATTTTAAATTAAAGTTTAAAAGTAACATTACTCAAGGCTTTGGCAAAAATAAAATGTCAAAATTCTTTTCAGAATTCTTTAGAATTGTTAAATGAAACAATAAAAATAAGCTATGGAGATATAGTCTGGTACCATAAATCACAAATATTTCAGAGACTATGAAGATTAACCTGTGCACTAATTACAAATGTAAGACATTGTAAGTGAAGACACTGATGGTGTTACCCTGGTAACAGTGGGATGCAAGCTCCCAGATTTTTAAGGTACTGTCACCCAGTTAAGATAATAGAAGTAATGATGACTAAATAAAAGTATGATAAAAGAAAAATAAGACTGTTGTTCCTCCAAATGTAAAGAAACTACAAAGGGTCTGGTTAAATAGAAGTAATTGAAATTTTTCAGTAAGAAAAGTAATATCTTCCTAAGCACTGTTCTGTCTTCATTGGCTTAGAAAAGTTTTCAAACAAAGGTTCTTCCCTTTTAAAAAAGTGATTCCCCTTCATTCTTATATTTGCTCCCCTGAATCATCATATTGAAGCATCAAGGGGATGAATTAATCTGAAGTGGAGAATTTATTTCATTCTTTTTAAAAAATATACATATTTTGGATTGGAGATTACTAAATCTGGAAGATCTCCTAGATCTTGTCCCCTCACCTCATTGCTAAGGGTAGCGAAGGTTTCACTGGTAGAATAGCGGAATCTGCCACTGTCCTCCAAATCTGTACTTTGTTTAATGGTGTAAGAGAGCAAGAGCTATAACATATTTTATCTTCAGTGCCTACATGGTGGTTCTTAGTACTGTAATATTTCAAAGGATCTGTTTTTGTACAAAGATCAGCCAAACGGTACAACAGAACACTGGTACTAACATCAATAAGACCTCAGTGTGGATCCTATATTATATACATAGTACCCAAATGACAGGGCAAATAACTTAATCCCTCAGCCTTGATGTTCTTATCTGCAATATGGGAATAATATGATTATTATGATAATTAAATAAAATAATATATGGATAATGCCTTTGGGTGGGAAATCTATACTTCTTCTAGCAACATACACTTCTCATACTGAGCAGGTAGAAATCTACTTATTTCCTGGGCTGGCTTGATCACTTCAACCTATCCAAAAAACAGCAAGCTTGGGTTTGGCTTGTAATCCCACCACCATGTAATCATGCATAAAGGGTTCTAAGCTTGTAGTAGGGTGGTATATATAGGGTGCACTATCATTCACACAAAGAAGACCCTCATAATGATGACACTTTTAGATGTCCAATGTAGCCATTTACTTAGCAATGAGGTTAAAAAAAAGAAACAACAAATATCACAAATACTCATATTAAAATGAATGCAGGAATACTAAACATAAAAATCCCAATTGATACATAAACTTGGGGGTCTCATTCTTCCACAAATGTACTCAGTATCTGTCGGAGAGAGTGAGAATCAACAGAAATCTGATAGGGAAGCACTTGGGAGAGTAAAAATCCTATGTTAAGGGAAGAATAACTCCTATCCTACTGATATCACTGCTCTGTTGAGAAACACTGGCACCATAGGAAGCTGATTCTCTGATAACTGCTTGCAAGCAGGTCCTCCTAAATGCTCTCTGGTTGGCAATTTTATTTTCCTTCTATTTTTGAACTGATAAGCATTTATAAGATCTTTCAACTCACAATCACCTTAAAAATGGCTTTGAAAAAATATTACTTCTAAATTTAGACTGCAGTTCCCTTTGGCTAGCCAAGCAACCACAAAACTCATCAAACTAGGCTTTCTTTAGGCAATACAGTTCAACTATTTATTCACTAGGAAGGTTAGTGTGTCAAAGATAGTCTACAGGAAAAGAGGTAAAATTGGACATTGTCAATGTAAACCAGTCCAACCTGTTCTTCACTCACCACGATTCTCCATCCTCCAATTTGATCTCAGCATTTCTTCCTACAGCTTTAAACCAGTTCCCCTCTCTGCTTTTCTCTCTCTCAAACTGGAGGGGAAAGCAAAGAAAACCATTTCTGAAAGTTTCCATCTCTTTTAACCTTTGAGTGGCACTGGAACTGAGGCTGTCTTCCAATGAGCTTTGGTCTATATTCAGTCAATCAGGAATTAACAACCAAAGCCTTTTTCTTAGCTAACTGCTTCTGTTGTTTCTTTTTAGTGTTTTTTTAAATCAACTTCTAAAAAACTACTTTTCAATCTTCTGCTGAGTTTTTTCTCTCTAACATGGTCTTCAAACTCTTTACTACTTCTCTGCTTCAGCTCCCACTTCTCAAAGCCTTAAATCATAACCTAATGGCGCTCAATTATTCCCCTTTCACATATAATTCCAAAACTCACCAAGTTTTCCTTAGAAATCAGCATTCCTATTTTAATTATCCCAGTCTCCAGTTGTCTCAAAAGTTATATGCAAATGAGATGAGGGATTCCAAAGCTCTCTACAGCTTCAACTATTAATTGGCTCTCTAAACAATCTTTCATTGTATTCTATTATCCTCAAAACTGATTTTTTTCATACACTTTAATAAATAAAAGATTCTTAAACAATGAAATTATTTGTATAAAATAAAAATTGACTATAAAATTTACAAGGTAATTCAAGCCTTTTATATTTGCCACAATTAATGTTTTGGTGAAAACTGCTCACATCTTATCTGAAATTTTATTTGCATATCTATTTCAACAATTTTGAAGGTGACCCTGATCACAAATCCCATTGGGATGGTATTCTGACCTTGATGCAGATAAAGATATTGATCTCAGATAAACCCTCATGAGAAACAGAATTGAATTATTAGAGCATTCCTACCTTCAGAAGGCCCCTTCTAGTTTTTTTCATTACAATTTTCTCTTTGGGTCTCACTTAGGTTGCTTCTGCCTTCCAGCTTTGAGAGAGAAGACAAAAGCCAGTCCTACCTTAGACTACTTGAAAGGAAGACTTGAACAAAGCCTCATGTCCTTATTCTCCAATTATTACAAGAGAAATTGCAAGGAGAATCCCCTTGAGTGGAATCCAGGATATTCTCTCTTGATTGAAATGAGTTATCTCACTTCTCATGGGAATGCTCATTCACTCTGTATTGTTTAGTATCTGCATTCTCTGATTTTTTGTTTGACTGACTAATAATGTTGATAAATGAGTTTCTTTGCTTTTGCTATGGGTGTTCATGGAACTGGTAATTGGTAAGAAAGGGATCAAGTCTTGGATATAGTTTGGAATCCCCTAAAATGACAAAGCAAAAAGAAGTTATTTTGATCCTGATCATAACCCTTGGAGTAACACTATTTACCGGAACAGATATACTTCTAGTCCAATATACCCTCTCTCTAAGGCTATCAGCATGATGGCTTCTGGCTCTAATTTCCTACTTCCCCTCCTGGTATGAATTAAAGTGTCCTTTGAGAAAGATTGAAGGAGAAGAGGTTAGCTTCTTTTCTGCCTTCCTTCAAGCCACACAATGATAGCCCCCCTTCTCTCTACTCATGGATCTCATTATATGTGCAAGTCCCTCTTGTTACACATGGAGATCCTGTCCTTACACATTGGGGTTCACACACTTTCTACATCACTCCTCCAGGAGGGGTAATCCTTCTTATGGTTTTCAAAGTCTTTCAATAACCTAGTCCTTTTCCTATCTTAGCATTCTTCTTGCACTTTCCTCCCTCCACCCAGTCTAGTGACATTGGTCCGTGATATTGACCTCTTTGCTATTCCCCCATGTTCCTCCATCTCCTAATTGCATTTTCACTCGATGTTCCCCATGCTTGGAACTTTCTCTCCATTTTTATCTCCTCCTGGCTTCCTTCAAGGCTAAGATAAAATTCCTCTTTCTGTAACAAGCCTTTTCTGATCATCCTTTGTTAATGGCTTCCCTCTGAAATCATCTCAAGCTTTTCCTTTACCTAGATTGTTCTGACATACTTATTTGCACTCTGCATCCCTCATTAGATTATGAGTTCTGTATGGGGTATGATGGTTTGCCTTTTTTGGTATTCTTTTAGGTATCACATTTTTCATCTACGAAAGAAGTGATATATTACACACATATTACACTATTTAACATTTGGCCTACATCCTTTTTCTTTATGCAAAATACATTTTTTACCCTTTAATTGCCAAATTGCTCCAGATTAAAGAGCAAATAGGCAATACCTTACATATTAAAGCACTTTGCAGAACTTAAAGCTCTATATAGATGTTAGTTCACCATCATGAGGGAGGGCACTCTTCAATCAACAGTGCAGATCACAATCCATCTATCTCTCTTCATTCTATATGTCTCTTCTCCATATTCTAATGTCAATCTTCCATAGGATCTTCACCTCAAGTGCTAGAGTGTTCCTGTATTTTTGTTGTCACCACATGGCTACCAATACCACATGTGGAATTTTCATTTCACTCTTGCTTTTTGACAGGATTGCTTCCTTTTCTGATTATGGCATTGCTTCTGGAGTCAGAGGATTTGAATTAGAATCTGTTGTTTCCTACCTCAGGTCAGTCACTTAACACAATCCAGGCTTTGGTTTCTTCAACTCTAAAAGGAAGTCATTGGACTAAATGGCTTCTGGAGTCCCCCTTCTAGTTTTACATATATGATACTATAATTCTTTTTGGAGATTTTTTATGGGACTTTCAAAACACTATTTATTGCATAAATTGCATTTTTCTGTAATGTGAGAACCTATAATTTTTTCAACTATTCAGTATTTTCCTCTTTTTCAGGAAGGAAGAAAAGAAAAAAGTGAGTCAAGGACAGAAACAAACACACTCACGTAGGATGATAGCCACACACATCCAGAGATAATGCATGCACTCACTCATCTGCAGTACCTCTAAGGACTGACAGAAAGGGAAAAAAGAGGATTTCGCAGACAATACACGATAGGGCAAAGTTCTAGGTTGATATGTGTTGTTACAGATCTTGGTTTTATAAGTCAGACTGAGGAAGAGAAAGACGAAAGTACCAACATAAAAATGGTTTTTATGGTTCAATTAAATGCTTTCTCCAGGATGGCTTATCAAAGTATTCAATTATTTGATAGGGAAGGGGGAGGGGATGTGTTAGGAGGGTTGTCTTAAAACTGCTACTAGCCTAACAAAGGTCATGCTAGATTTTGACTAGTTTTGGAGTGAGTGGTATAGAAATGTCATCAGGTCTGGTGGATGTACAAAGTAATCTCAGAGAGTTTAGGAAACATTAATGACATCCATGAGTTCATACCATTCATGGATAATAAACCTTTTCACTTAGCTTTTATTTTTCAAAAAAAATTTCATACTACACTCCCATCCAATTTCTGATAGGATTTGTGAAGTAAAATTATAGTATATAATGGTAAATGTAGCCAATCATAAAAAAATTGCATTATAACACTAAATCCATTATTTCATTTGGTCTGGATCTTGATTTCATTCATGGTAGGAATTTCTGATGTGGAAATTAATTTCACCAGTATTGATTTTCAACTTGTCTGTATCTTCTGGTCCTAGAGGGTACTAAAAGTTTCAGTGACATGCCCAAGGTCACACAACTAGCATGTGATTTGTACCCACATCTTCCAAACTATAAGAGAAACCCTCTATTCACTATTCCATGTTGCTTGCCCCTTACCCCCCATTGACATGACTCTCAACACTGCACAGAACATAAAAGGAGAGCCCTGTTTCAAATAACCTATATTTGAAGTATCTTGGAGAAACAGTTTAAATTCCATAATCAAAGTTATCCTTATATTGCATGCAACAAATCTTACCCAGAATTATAATAGCCTGTACATTCTCACCATACTCAGCTTCCAGATTGATCTTCCTAAAGCATAGGTCTGACTGACCATATCATCTCCTCAGTAATCTCTAGTAACCCCTTATTATCTTCAGGATCAAATATAAAGTGCTGTTTGACTTGAAAAGTCCTTTATAATCCAACCCTTTTGTATGTTTCCATGATACTACCTTATTTGATAATCAGTGATCCATCAACATACACTCTGATCTCCTGATTCTTTGGCTTGTTACTAGATGTCCTTCATATCTAGAGTGCTCCTCTTCCTTCTCATCTTGATTTTTTGACATCCTTCAAGACTCAGCTCTACATGAAGCCATATCTTGTTCTTTATTTATATAGTCTTCCCTGTTAAAATAGGAGCTCCTTGAGATCCTTTCTTTTTTTTATCCCTAGAACTTAGCAAGAGCTGGTACTTAGCAAGGGCTTCATAAATGCTTACTCACTTAGAATTCTACCAATGGAAAAATATTCATTTTTAAGGGTTTTCCTTGATTTTTTTTTCATTCTTCACCCACACACATACAATCGCACACTGTGCAACCTTCCTCTGGCTCACAGCCATAAATATGACATAATCCAACCCCTTCCCCAACCAACACTAACAAACATACTTACCTAGCCTCTATTTCAGTATTCAAATTAAGTTAATTATATGTTGACTATCAGAAATTGATTTATTATTCTAAAATTGGATAGTATAAGATTCAATAGAGTAATATTGAGCTTTATTCATTAAAAAACCCTCAGGTATTACAACACTCTGATGTATCTGTGATTTCATCAATGTGGGTATTTCTTCTTGTAGAGCAAACTATAATCAAGGCACATCATCCTGTCCTGTGTTTTGGTTGTCCCTAATCTTCACTCTTAAATTCTCTACATGGAATCCAACAAAAAAATTTTGTGCAGTATTTCATGTAAAAATGTTAAGACTTACTCACAATCAGGCTGTACTTTTTCATTGTCCTTTGGATGATCTATAATTTTAATTCTTTAGAAACTGTGAAAAATCTGTGATTTTCATACAGAACCATGATACAAAGTATCATTTTAAAGATGATCCTTTATCTCAGAAGCTTGGACTCATAAAAACCCTGCACAATTTCTCAAATATTAAATGATTGTGATCCCCAAGCATTCTGCAATATGACTACTCTAAACACTTTTAAGAAAGATTTATTAAGATTATCTTATGTGAGGGGCAGCTAGGTGATGCAGTGGATAGAGCATCGGCCCTGGAGTCAGGAGTACCTGAGTTCAAATCCAGCCTCAGACACTTAATAATCACCTAGCTGTGTGGCCTTGGGCAAGCCACTTAATTAACCCCATTTACCTTGCAAAAAAAAAAAACTTAAAAAGAAAAAGATTATTTTATATGAGAGGCATTATGAAGTAGAGGGCCAGTATTGAGTTCAGGAAGACCTGGTTTTAAGTCTTTTCTTTTACATATACTACTTGAATGATCATAGGCAAGATAATTTACTTCTCACTACCTCCAGGCAGTCCTCTAAGACTTTTATAGAATACTTCCAAGCAATCCTCTAATACTTTTGTAGAATACTATATATCCCCATGTATAAGATTTACCCTTTTTCAAAAAATTTGGAGTATAAAATCTGGGAGCGTCATACAGCAGTTGTAGATTTTTTTACTTGCATTTCCCAATTTTTCGCACTTGTACTTGAATTCATTGTTTCGTATTTGTTACCTATATGTTAAGTTGTTCTTTTGCCACATTCTGCTCAGAAATGGCTCAGAAATTATTTTTGTACAGTGCTGAATTCAAGTTCAAAGCGATCAAATTTGCTTTTTAAAAGTGAATGGAGGGGCAACTAGGTGGCGCAGTGGATAGAGCACTGGCCCTGGAGTCAGGAGTACCTGAGTTCAAATCCAGCCTCAGACACTTAATAATTGCCTAGCCGTGTGGCCTTGGGTATGCCACTCAACCCCATTTGCCTTGCAAAAAAAACCTAAAAAAAAGGGAATGGAAATCATGCTGCTAAATGTCAGTTTGACCCTCCTCCTCTGACTGAGAAAACAATCCAAGACTGGCTATGGGAAGGAGAAACCCTACTGAAAACACCATTTCAGAAGAAGCCCATGAGAGGCAAATCAGACAAATGGCCTGAGTTAGAGAAGGAATTGAAGAGATGGATTGAAGAGCAAAGCACTGTTGGAATTCCAATGTCAACAAAGATGGTTCAGCATGAAGAAAGAAGAATTGCTGATGAAAAAAAAGTGACTGATTTCAAAGGAGGATACAATTGGTGCTTCAGGTTCATGCAATAGAATGGACTAAGCATGTGTCCACATTCCAGACTTGCCCAAAAGAGGCCTGAAAGCTGTGAGCAGAAGATCCTTGAATTTCATGATGAATAAAACTTGAGCAATAACTTTATGTAATATATTTAAATGAAGATGCATCTTATACATGGGGAAATATTATACTTGCTGATCTATAACAGCAAAGGGAGTTTCCATATTCGAAGTTCTTCACATCAGTGAAATCACAGATCTGGAGCGCCGTGTGTGTGTGTGTGTGTGTGTGTGTGTGTGTGTGTGTGTGTGTGTGTAAGAGAGAGGGAGAGAGAAACAGAAGAGAGAAGAGGAAAGGAGAGAGAGAGAGAGGGAGGGAGAGAGAGAGAGAGAGAGAGAGAGAGAGAGAGAGAGAGAGAGAGAGAGAGAGAGAGAAAGCACGCAAACTGAGGAGGCTACAATGAAAAATACCCTATTCCCTTTATATACTATTAGGTATACAAATACAAGCAATTTTTTAAATAGACAGTCTCCTAATTCAAGAAAATTCTAATGATGAAAGACAATGTAAAAAAGGGAGAGGAGGGGAAGTTTGAATCTCCCAATTCAGGGGGACCATGAGGAAGATGAAAGTTGGCCCAGCCTGAGTCTCTCCTCACAATGGAGACTCTTGGGAAAATACAACCAGGGAAATAAGGGCCATGATGGCAAAGTGAGAGGGAAAGCTATAAAAGATATAGATGTTCCAGGGTAAAGTAAACCCAAGATCTAATGGTATTTCCAGTATAAGACACTATCTGAGGCATCATGGTGACAAAGTCCAGAAGGTCAAACACAGTCCCAGTAAGTTAAAGTTAGCCATCCTAGGCCCCTACCCAAAATGGGAGGCCTTGGGAAGGACCCAACAATGGGAGAAAGTGGCAACTGTGGAATCATGAGGGTAGCTAATTTTAGGAGCAAATAATAGGAAAATAGGAGGAAGGACTCAAGACATGAGAAAAAATGTGGTTTGGTAGGGTGACTTGAAGTGAGAAAAACCTGTTACAAATCCTACTTTTGATACATGGTGATTATGTGACTATGAGAAAGTAATTTAACTTCAGAAATCTATGAAAGGAGACCTTTTCTCATAAAATAATTTAAGGATAAGATACATATTGGATAGACGTATACTGGAGTATATATTTCTAATGAAGATCTATGTACAATAGTCCATAGTGTAAAAGATACTGTGCAGATCAGAAAAGGAAATAAATTTTTGTGATAAGTACAAGGGAATATGATAGCTAGTACAAGCAATTCACCCAGATGAAGATTTCCAGTATGTTGGATAGATCTCCTCTGGAGGACCTATGAAGGATCATTGTGTTAACACAGGATGAGAAGGTTATGAATAGGGTATAATCTGTATAGATGGAAGGAGTGCCTACTTTGATGAGATAACAGATTCATTTCAAGTATCAGGGTATTAATTGCTTGCAATCTACTATTTCACATAGCATCTTCAGTCTCTTTTAATCATTTCAGTGTTTAGACCTTTGACCGGAATAGGGGAAGATAGAATGACATAAATAATATTTTCCAGTTCCCAGGGTGACCTCCTCTGTTCCCAACTCTATCCTCATTCTTCAGTGTTTGTCCTAAGTATTATAGTATCCAGCATAGAAGTGATGTATTCATCTCTCAGATTCATGTAGCATGCATTTGTCTGTCTCTTCTACAGTGCTAACAAAAGACCTATTAGTTTTGCCCATGTGTGTACCTTAAGAAAGGTTCCTAAAACAGATTACCTTGACTCTCAAACTTGAATTTTACTAATTTTAGTAGTAAATATTGAAAAGTAGTAACCTGAAAGGCAGTTAATATGGATTGAATCTATTCATTGAGTTCTCCTGCATTGACTGTGGCTGTCAATATTTGAGTGGTTCAGAGGCTTATAGGAATTTTCTAGGCCAACCCCTTCATGAGGCTGTAACTTGCCCAAGGTAGAAATAACAAAATTTCAAACCTTATATCTCAGAGCCAGTACTCTTTCCAAGCTACCACATGTCATCCATAATTTTGGATCTTCTCAGTGGTAACCCACATCAAATTAAAAACTTTTATGTGGAATAATCTCATTCATAAAATCCTCTAAATAGTTGTGTGACCCTGGGAACATCCTCTAACTTTTGTCTGCTTCAATTTCCTCTGCTGTTAAATGAGGAAATAGTGCCTATCCCACAGTTTTTTGTGAGGATCAAGTGGAATAATATTTGTAAGGTAATGTACAAGTCTTAAAGCACTGCAAAAATGCTAGATATTATTTTTGTTGCTGTTGTTAACTGGCGAATGGAATAAGTGTCTGATGAACAACCTCTTTTGAAATATAATTGCCTTTGAAGCTCCAAGATTATTATTTTTTTTTGCAAGGCAATGGAGTTAAGTGACTTGCCCAAGGTCACACAGCTAAATAATTATTAAGTGTCTGAGACCGAATTTGAGCTCAGATCCTTCTGACTCCAAGGCTGGTGCTCTATCCACTTCACCACCAAGCCACTTTTTAGTAATTATCATGGTACTTTGAACACCTTGATACCATAAATTTAATTCAGAAAAAGCCATAATAGAGCACAAACTCAAAAGAACTTTTAAAAGTTATACTAACATTAAATTTTAACCATCCCAAGAGTTTAAAACAGAGTTCCTGAGAGGGAAACATACTTTCAAGATAATCTGGGTATAAAGGGCTTGTCTGAGTCTATATATATGCCAACGTTGATAACGATGATGATGTTTGTCCTTCATTCTCTAAGAAGACCATGACATCAGGGAGCCATGACAACCATATGATTGAATTTGAGTGAAAGGGTGCTGAGTTAAGTCACCAGCCTCACTTTCTCCCCCCAGAGCCATCTGGGTCCAGTGGTTATATGAGAATATTGACTAAATCTTTAAAAACTTGTAAACACTTCTCATGCCAGTAGTCTCCAAATGGTCCTAAAGAGATCAAGCCAGACTGACCTTTCCTTGTTCTTCTCTCTCTTTTTTTGTGATATTACTGAATTACTTAAAGATGATGGCAGTTGGGATTCAATTTGATTTACTTTTATTTTTCTTTTCTGTTTGCTATTTGCCTCTTTTCTTCCTTAATGAGTCTAGTGAATGGCAGATAGATAGGTTTCTACTGTGGATAGAGTCCTGTACCTCAGATCAGGGAGACCTGAGTTAAAATTCCACCTCTGACATTTACTATTGGGTAACTTTGGAGATATCATTTAGCTTGTCTTAGCCTCAGTTTTTTAAACTGTAAAAATGGAGAAAACAGCATTGTCTACTTAACATATTTGCAAACCTTAAAGCATTCTAATAAATAGTTGCAGGGGAGCCTTTATCACAGGCAGTCATGGTTCCTACAATGGCACTTTATTAATTTAATGTTGTTCTAATTCTAAGTCAGTCATAGTATGATTTCTTTTGTTGTAGGGTCACAGTCCCTTTAATCACTTCTTTCATTTCAGTACCTTCACCATTCCCTATGGGTAGCTAGAAACTTTTCCCATCTTCTCTTGAGTTATACTTAGGAGATAGATCTAATTGTACTCTTTACTACCCATAACTCCAAAGTGACTCTCCAGTTTCCTTAAATTTTCAAGTTCTTCAAAAGGAAAGTGTTCCCTCTTTGAGGCACCCAGTGCCTACTACTTCTCTGACATTTCAGTGCACCAACTGAAATATTGAGGAAATCAATCCATCAACAAAAATTTAATATACTTACTCTTTGTTAGCTATTGGGGGATCCAAGATAAAAGAGAAATAAATCCTGTTCTTGAGGAGTATACATTTTATTCAAGGAGACGATGTGTACATATGTACAAAATAGATACAAAGCAATGGGCAGTAAGGGATTAGCAGCTGCAGAAATCTAGAAAGACCTTATGTAGGTACTGGTGCCTGAGCATCAACTCGATAGAGGAGCACATTTAAAACATGAGTATAGTCAGTGCAAAGACACAGATATCACAAATGAACTGTCATTGTAAGGAATAACTTGTAGAATGAATCAAAGGACAGGGTTTGAATAAGACTGGAAAAGTAAGGTGGAACCAAGAAGAATTTGCAATTAATCTTGTAAGTGATAGGGAGTAAGGAAATTGTTGTACCTGTGCTTTAGTTTTGGCACATACATAGGATGGATTGGTGTAAAGAAGAGAAGCTTGAAGGAAGGAAGCCAACTAGGTAACTCTTTCAGTAGTTCTGGTGGGGGGGTGTGATTTGGATCTGAACTACAGTAGAAGCTATGAGTGGAAGGAAGGAAGGGAGGGAGGGAGGGAGGGAGAGAAGTAAAAAAAAAAAGAAAGGGGGGAAGGAAGAAAGATTTGGCAACTGCTATAGGCAACCACCTATTCTTTCAAAAAAGCAATTTATGGGGGCAGCTAGGTGGCACAGTCAGGAGGACCTGAACTCAAATCAAGCCTCAGACACATAATAATTGCCTAGCTATGTGACCTTGGGCAAGTCATTTAACCCCATTGCCTTAAATAAATAACTTTTTAAAAAGCAATTCATTAATTATTTAGAGTATGCATAGATCCATTTTGAGATATACAGGTTCTGGCATTAAGTAGTTCAACATTTATTTTAGAGAGATAAGGTCTACCTACATAAGAGACAGAATACCTCCAAGACAAATGTGTGTGATAGTTAGACTGAGACTCACAATGTACCTGAAAATTTAAAGAAAATGACAAAAACACTATATAATAGAACTATACTTTGACTTAGAAAATCCTCCTTTCTTCCTGGAAAGAAATGGTTTGAACCAAATAGTTTTTGACTGAAATGTAAACATTGTAAATCAGTGACTTCATCCTATTTTTCAATGTGTGGTGTTGCTTAATTCAGTTTTGCCAATAACTATTCGACTGAGGTGTTAGAGGTGATAGAAAGACAACAGCAGCTTCATGAACCTGAGGACACAGATACTACTTCTTTCTTTGTCTTAGGGCCACTGGGGTGCCTAGGAATATAGACAAGCAGACTGAATGTTACCTTTCAGCAGTTGACCTTACCTTTCCTAGCCTTCCAGCAGAGAACTATCAGCCCTTAGGGTGAGCTTCAACAAACACTCTAATATGTAATTATCCCCTATCAGTCAGCTGCTAGACTCATGATACATAGAGAAGACCCAGAGGGAAACTAAAATATGATCATGCCCCTGGCTCTTTAAAAAGTCAAGACTTATGATTTCATTAGTACATGTTCTTGTTTTCCCTACAGATGGATAACTGCTCTGCAATTTAATCTTAGAGAGTTGCCTGGGGAACTAAGAGGTTAAGTGACTTATTCAGAGTCACCACCAATATGTGTCAGAGGAGGGACTTGGACAGCTAAGGTGTCTCAGACTCCATGGCTGGCTGTCTCTTTACTATGTTATGCTGCTTCAGATACCACTTCTAAGCTTTAAAATTCTCACGGTTAAAGTTTAATAACAGAAAGAAACAGAGAGACACAGAGAGCACATTCAAAATGTGTACCTGTGGCCAAAAAAACTATGAGATAGGAGACTAAATTATACTTACAGAATCTTCCCTTTCCTTTATGTGTAGCCTTTTGTTTGATGTTAACTAATTTATCTAGTTCCCATGACAAAGAACTTTGACTTATTGCCAACAAACTTCAAACCTCCCTTTTCTGGATTTGTGGTCCCTAAATTAGGTTTAGTTTGCTTGACAGAGGTGTATATATATATATATATATATATATATATATATATATATATATATATATATATATATATATATTCAAATTTAGTGATGTCCAACTTACAGTGATATGTAACAGCTGAGCTTATTCTACAACTTAAGTTTTGTCATTATGGTTAGACTGTTGGCCAACTTTTAAACACTTGCTGAAAAAAGTATAAAGTATTACTTTATTGTATGAGGTATTGGCATTTTTCAAAAACATTAATCAACAATGAACAGGCATTTAGTATATATATTTCTTACTGAAACTTTTCTAAAACATAAATCAAGGGGGCAGAGCCAAGATGGTGGCATGAAGGCAGCATTCCCGGAGAACTCCAACCCCACCCCCCAAACCCCCCAAAAACAAAGGATGACTCTAGCTAAAATTTAGAGAGGCGGAACCCACAGAAAGACTGAGTGATACATTTTCCCAGTCCAAGATAACTTAAAAGTTCCACAGGAAAGGTGGTGATTCTCCAGGACCAGGGGTTGGGAAAAAAAGCCATGGCACAGCCCAGCCCAGCCCAGCCCAGCCCAGCCCAGCCCAGCCCAGCCCAGAGGTCACCCGCAACTGCTTGAAGGGGCGGTGAGAGAACTCTGCTGCACCTGGGTGAGGGTGGAGTGAGGAGCACCAGCCTCAGAACCTGCGGTGAAAATCAGAAGAAAGCAGCCTGCACCCCCAGAGAAAGTAAGGGAATTCTGCAGAGGTTTTTCTGCTCTCCCTGGGGTACAACTCAGCTGTTTGCCTACACTCAGACCCAAGTTGCAGTTTGGGTTTTCATACTAAGATAGCTGGATCCTGCCTTATAGTCCCAGGGCGAGGCAGTGCTGTGGTCATCTACATATCAAAGCACGGGCTGGAGAGCATAAGACCTTGGAGGAATAGAGGTCCCAGTGAGGTGTCCCAAAATAAAACAACCCCAAAGCCTTGGAAGTGCTGTAAATTAGCCTTGGGCTGAGGAAATGAGTAAACAACAGAAAAAGGATCTGACCATAGAGAATTACTACAGTCCCATGAAAGATCAAAACACATACTCAAATGACAAAATTGAAGCTTCTGTATCCAAAACCTCCAAGAGAAATAGAAATGGGCTCAAAAAAGACTTTGAAAAGCAATTAAGGGAGGTATAGGAAAAATTGGGAGGAGAAATGAAAGAGATGCAGAAAAATCATGAAAACCAAATAAAAAGCTTGGTGAAAGAAATAGAAAAAATGCTGCAGAAAATAATATGTTAAAAACCAGTTTAGGCCTAATGGGAAAAGCAAAACAAGAGGCAAATGAGAAGAATGCCTTAAAAAGCAGAATTGGCCAGCTGAAAAAGGAGATAAAAAAGCTCTCTGAAGAAAATAACTCCTTCAAATGCAAAATGGAACTAAAGGAAGCTGATGACTTTGCAAGAAAACAGAAAGAAATAAAAGTCTCCCCCCAAAAAAACAAAAATTAGAAGAAAATATGAAATATCTCATTGGAAAAAACAACTGACCTTGAAAACAGATCCAGAAGAAATAATCTTAAAATTATTGGACTATCTGAAAACCACAGCCAGGAGAAGAGCCTAGACTTCATTTTTCAAGAAATAATACAGCAAAATTGCCCTGAGATCCTAGAAGCTGAGGGTAAAATAGAAATCGAGAGAATTCACCAGTCAGCTCCCAAAAGGGATCCCAAAAGAAAAACTTCCAGGAATATTATAGCCAAATTACAAAACTACCAAATCAAAGAGAAAATTCTAAAAGCTGTCAGAAACAGACAATACAACTATCAAGGTTCCATAGTCAGGATTACACAGGATCTGGCAGCATCTACATTAAGGGCTCATAGGGATTGGAATATGATATTCCAGAAGGCAAAAGATCTTGGTTTACAACCAAGAATCAACTACCTAGCAAAACTGAATATCCTCTTTCAGGGAAAAAAGATGGATTTTCAGTGAAACGGGGGACTTTGAAACTTTTCTAACGAGACAACTAGAGCTGAACAGAAAGTTTGATCTCCAAGTACAGGACACTGGTGAACCATGGAAGGAGTGGAAGAGGGACTAACTATGAGGAACTTGATGATGTTGAACTGCTTATATTCCTTCACGGGAAGAAGATATTGATAACTCATATGAACTTTCTCCTTTATAAGAGCTATTAGAAGGAGCTTATATAGATAGGACATAGGAAGGAGCAGAATATAATGGTATGATGTGGTAAAGCGATGGAGTCAATGGGCGACAGGGGAAAGTACTGGGAGGAAGGAAAAGGAGATGAAGAAGAAGCTGAGAGATTTCACATGAGAGTCAAAAAAACTTTTTTTCAATGGAGGGGAGGGGGAAAGGCAAGGGGGAATGAGTGAGCCTTCATTCTCATCAGAAATGGCTCAGGGAGGAAATGACATATACACTTAATAGGGTGAGGAAATCTATCTTACCCTGGAGAAGGATGGGAGAAAAGGGATAGGATGAGGGGAAATGGGGGGAGGGAAGGGGGGCAATAGGTGATAGAAGAGAAGGAAGATCAAGGGAGGGGGTACTCAGATGCAACATGCTTTTGGACAGGGCCAGGATGAAAGGAGAGAAAGAATAGAATAAATGAGTGGGGAGAAATAAAGTGGAGGTACAACTAGTAATAGCAACTGAGGGAAAAATATTGAAGCAACTTCTCTGTTGGACTTACGATAAAGAAAGCAACTCACCCCAGAGACAAAGCCATTGAAATCTGAACACAGGCTAAAGTATATTTTTTCTCTCTCTATTCTTGAGGTTTCCCCATCTTCTTGGGGGGGGGGTTATGTTTATTCTTATATTTACTCTTATAACATTTAATTTACATCAATGTATGGCATGGAAACAATGTAGAGACTGTCAGACAGCCTTCGGGAGGGGCAGGAGGAGGGGGGGAAAATTGTAGAATTCAGAGCCTTTCAAAAAATGATGGGTACATATTACTATTGTATATAAGTGAAAACAAATAAAATGTTAAAAGTTAAAAAAACATAAATCAAGAAATCTGTTTCAGAGTAGATCATAAATATCAAGATTAACCTTTTAAGTGATACGTTACTTTTCAACTGAGAGTCAACCACAAGAAAATTATAATTAACATGAAAAAAGCTTTTAATTGGCAAGAATGATATTTAATTATGGAATATCAAAAATAACCTATCTAGTTCATGGGACATTTTCTTATAGATGTCACAAATTAGACTACAATCCACTTAAGGCTATAAATAATTTGTATGTTATTCAGTAATTTTCAGTACTTAAAGGACTTCTAAAGTCAATGAACTTATATAGGGTTTTTAAGTGTATTTTTTCCTGCTGTTCCTTTTTATGAATTGACCCTACCAACCTAGACTATTGTTTTTCCAAGTCTGATAAAGGATTGTGTTTATCTATACACAATTTCTTGACAAATCCTCTTTCTGGGTAAAAAAAATATTTATAATATAACCAAACCAAACTTAGGCATAAAATCCTAAAAAAAAAAGGGAGGGGGGTGAAGCTGACTTTCTATACTGGGAATTGAGTCCTTGATCTTTGACTTATTAGAATAATATTTTGACAAACACAAAATGCTCACAGACTGACCTAGGAAGAGGTGAAAGAAGGTTTAGACTTGTTGTTCTTGGTCATAAAAGGCATAAGTAGGAAGAATGGGTAGATGTTCCAACAGAATTTGTTCCCTAACTTGTTAACAGTTAGCTATCAGGAAGTAGTGGTTTTTCCTCTCATTGAAAATCTTCAGGCAGTTATGTATAGAAAAAAATTTAGTAGGTAACAGATTGAACTAGCTGTATTCCAGCCAAAATAGTGTCTCAAACATAGATAGATAATGTGTATTATGAATATATATATATATATATAAAGAGCTTTTTGAAATTTAGTTTTAAAGCAAACACTTGATGACAATTTTTTCCATTTTAGATACTATTATATACAGAGTTTAATACTGTGAAAAAGTTCTGAATTATGGTTTTACTGGGAGATTTGTTCATTCTTTCTTAATAATTTTCAATTTAAGAAAATATTGGGGGCGGCTAGGTGGTACAGTGGATAGAGCACCAGCCCTGGAGTCAGGAGTACCTGAGTTCAAATCCAGCCTCAGACATTTAATAATTACCTAGCTATGTGGCCTTGGGCAAGTCACTTAACCCCATTGCCTTGCAAAAAACTAAAAAGAAAAAAGAAAAAGAAAAGAAAAGAAAATATTGGCCCCAAAATGGATTCACATTTTAAACTTTCAAATCAACAAATATGTATTAATAATTTAATATATACAAGATCCTTTGTATTAGTAACAAGTTTTTGAGCTGTGTACTCCCCAATAAAATATCATCTGTAGAATTAAATTATTGTAAGGATAATTCACACTCTTCAAAAAATATTTTCTTCTCAAATGCAGAGATAAGAAATAATTAATCGAGTTCTCTATTTTGCTTTGCTTTTTATGAACAAAATTCTTGGCTCAAGAACTTAAAATGCTTTTATTCTGACAGCTACCTATTTTGTAAATTAGTTACATATTTTCCATTTGAATATTATTCTTTCCATGTAGGTTTTTTCAGACTTCATTTTATTCTTTTGAAACAGGTTGAAGACATGTGTCTTCATTTCAAGTCCAGGTTCTATTATATACTTTAGAATCTTTGCAAAATCAGCCCAGTTTAACTTTCTCCAGAGAAGGTCAACTATATCTTCCTTATCTTTTACCTATTTTTTTTTGCTTTGACCTGTGTTTTCATGGGTATAAAATGTTAGCTTAATTAAGAAATTGCTTCTATCCACTTCCTCTACCCCTCTTCCTATATAGATAGGTAATTTTCTGCAATGTAAAATCCCAAAGAGTTGTCCCAGGCATTGAAAAATGAAATTACTTCCTCAGAGTCATACAGTTATTAAACAGGTCAAGGATAAGAAGAGCCCAGGTCATCCTGATTTCATGGATAGCTCTGTATATGCTAAGCAACACTACCTTTTCTAGCTCCCTTAATACTACCAAAAATGCACCTATTTATAGTCAGGAAAGTGTGTGGGTTTTTTGCAGAAATGTTTGTCTTCTTTTCCAAATCCCTCAAAATAGCTATGATATTTTTAAGTAAAACTACAAAAGTGAAAGCTGTGTTTTAAGATCAAAGAATGTGTTTTTAGATTTCTTCTCTGAAATAAGCTTTCCTCATCAGAAAAAGTGTGATTCATCTCAGTGAAATTTATAGGCACAGAATTTCTTCTTGCTTGCTTTCCAGAATTGAGACTTTGGGTATTTCAGGGAAAGGAAAGTGCTTATATAAATGTCACAAACTTCTGAAAGGTGTCATTCTGGATTCAACAACCAAGAAGTAGCATGGATTAAGGAAAGAACAAAGGCAGAAAGAAGAGATTTGTTTTCTTTTTGACCATCTTCCCTGATATCTTACTCTCATGCTGTGACTTCCCATTCTTCCCCTCTTGTTCACAAATGGATATTGGTGGGAAATACACGAAGTGCAAAGTGGCTTCTCCCTGCTGTGCTGCCAGTAGAATTGCCTAGGTGTCTCTCCCTTTCTCACTCTCTCCAGAGGAAGCTAGCTAATGTCATGCATTCCTCATAGGAAAGGGTAAGTTGGGGGGGGGGGGTCCTATAAAAGACAAAAAAAAAGATTCCCATTTACCTACTGATCATTTACAAAAGTCAAACTAGTGTTATCTAGTTGGGAGGATCAAATGAGATAATTTTTGTAAAGCCCTTATAACAATGTCTAGTACATACTAGGAGCTCAATAACTGCTTTTTCCTTTCTTCCTTCCCCTGCCAACAAACTTACAGACACTAATGAGTTAAAGAGAGCAATTAAATTGGAAGAAATTGATCTGTCTAAGATTAACAAGGATTTCTTATGAAAGACTGATATTGTCACAAGATTGTTTATTTTTGTAATGACTGACTTTAGGACATTTTTCTAGAACAAAGATGTAATGATGAATATGGAAAAAAAAAGATATGTGCAGGTATTCACCCACCTCAACAACTACCACTCTCCACACAAATAGAAAAGAACACAGCTCCTCCCCATCCCTGTGTAATGGCTAAGGACTGTATAATGGTAAAGGGCTAAGCTTTCTGTCTCTGTTCCCCCAATGCTTTGCATGTCTGAGAAAGGACTAAATAAATGTTTAGTAATAATATTGATGATTGTGCCTTGTCAAATTCAGATGACATTTTGGCATCTTTATGAAGAATAGAGCAAAAAATGACAGATCATTTAGAAAGCTGTTAAAATGGTCTAAGTAAGAGGTTTTAAGACCTGAATTAGTGTGCTGGAAGTAGAAATTTGGAGACACATGAAAGAGGTATTATGGAAATGGAGTTGAAAGGAAAGAAGTTGATTGGGAGAAGAGCTGTTCAATTGAAGTTAGAAGGGGTGAGTTTAGGAGAAAGAATTGAGTTCATTTGTGTCACATTGCATTTAAGGAATAGGATGTCAAGATAGATATGGAACAAACATTGAGAAATGTAGACCTGAAACTCAGAAGAGAACTCAGGATTTTTATTATTATCGAAGCTAAGGTAGAGAAGATGACAGAGCCCCATAGAAAGCCGACTCTAAAGGATTGGTTAGAGGTTAGAAAAAATTGAGAAGACCAGGGAAGGCAGAACATCCGAGCAGGGGGAGAGAATAGAAGGCCAAAAATCAGCAGTGTCAGATGTCACAGACAGAACAGGGAAGATGAGAATTCAGAAAAGTCACTTGAATTTGTCAATTAAGAAATTTGTGACTGATGGGTGTCATTACTACAGAGAGAAGGAATAGACAGAAGTCAAATTGCAAGGGGCTGACTTGGATTTAAGAAAATATAGTTAGCAAACATCACTCATAGGAATTCTGTGGACCCTTTGGAGGGATCATAATGAGGATTAAATGAAATAATGTTAGTGAAACAATATGTGAATTTTAGCTGCTGTTACTATAAGGACTGATTAAAAAAACACATCTATTAAGCTAATCCATCCTTCCCTGTCCCTATTTATAGAGCAATTAAGAGATATCACTACCTGTATCTCTTATTACACATGGTTTAATGATCTATCTCACAGGGTTGTGAGGAGAGTATTTTATAAACCTTAAAACTCTAAATAAATGTAAGCTGTTTTTATTATTATTATTATCATAACACATAAATCATAGGCTATTCTTACATGAACTGGTAGGATAAAAATCTATAAATGCAACTTTCTATGAATGTCCAAATTTATTATGGAGCTTTCCAGATAATGTGAAACAAGGTTTTCAACTTTCAGATAAACATAGAAGTTTATTTTGAGATCATAATCTTAATTGAATTTAAAGAAACCAGCATATTTGCATTCTTTAATATATTTTTGGTCATGTCACTCCTCTTCTTAGAAAGCTCTAGGGTCTCACTACTGTCTGTTAAGTCAAGTTCATAAAAAAGAAACCAAGCTTATACAGGCAGCTAGGTGATACATTGGATAGAAAGCTTAACTTTGGAGCCAGGAAGACTAGTGGCCCTAGCCACTAGGTCTGTTCTCCTGGTCAAGTCACTTAACCCTTGTTTCCCTTGGTTTTCCCAGTTGTCAAATGAGGATAGTAAAGCACTTATTTCATTGGATTGTGAGGTGGTTCAAATGAAATATCTAAAAAAGCACTTGCCTTGAATACAGCGGATCCTGTATACTTATTCCCTTCCTCCTTTCTCAAAATATCATAAGATTTTAGAACTGGAAATGAACTGTGAAACCATTTAGATCACTTCCTTTTATATAGGACTAAGAGTAAAGTGACTTGTTTGAAGTCCTGGAGATGAAAAGGGGCAGAACCCAGATTTGAAGCCTGTGTCTTCTGATTCTAAAACCAATGCTCCTTCCATTACAAGCTAATCTTTGTATGATACTCAAGGCTTCCATAGTTTGACTCTCTACCTTTCCAGGCTTACTGCGTGCTTCTCATCCCTTATAATCTCAATTTCATCCAAATAGGGACAATCTTCTTTATTGAGCTTTCCTACTTTGGCTCATTTCCTTGTGCCTTTCTTCATACAAAGAATTCCTACCTGATCTCTAAAACCTTTAAAATTTAACTTAATGCTAACCCTTAAGCTATACCTGATCCCTGATCCCCCTCCCATCTGCCCACCCCACAAAAAGGACCAAAGAAAAACCAGTAACAGCCTTTTCACAGGCAGAAATCATGTATTAACCCCTCACTAGGTGCATTTATCTTGCATTATTTGTTAAGCTAGAGAGAAAGCATGGCATAGTGGGTAGAGAAGCATGAAAACACAGTTTCAAGTTTTACTTCTGATGCATGCCTACTGTGGAATCCTCCCTTAGCCACTCAGTGACCCCCCAGAAAAAAACCTCTGTTGACTGTAAATTTGAAAATATAGATAACAGTCTGCACTGATAAATAGTTTCCTCACTGGGAATTCACTATGCCAATTAAATTGAAAATCAGGTCCAAAAAATGAGATAATCTAGTTATATAGGCATATGCCACATTTCCCTACCAGATTAGAAACTCCATAAAGGCTAGGACTGTGTCTAATCTAAATTCTGTATTTCTCATAGAATCCTCTACAGTGTCCTGCAGCTAGAAACTGATTAACAAACATTTCCTGAATTGCATTGCAATCTCTGATATATATGGTAAATGCATAACTAACTAATGAAAGAAACCAGAAAGTCTCATATTTTCAGGGTTGATTCTGTCTCACTGTTCTGTTGAAACTTTAAAGATGCTAAAGTGACATATTTCATTTACTGAGCAAGCAGGAAAAAAGTTGGGTAGAGAAAGCTCTATATATAGTATGTATATGTATATGTATATATATATATAATATAAAATGGTTTTTCCATGTGATTTTAATGAAACAGATTAAATAATTTCTAATAATTAATTGATTTCATAATTTATATCTAATAATTATGCTAGAAGACAGACATAAACAGTACCTAAATGTTGAAGCATAGGGACCAGAGAAATTGGGTTTTTGTCCCAATTTTGTCATTGATTAGCTTTATCATGTGCTCTCTAATTCTCAGTTTCCTAATCTTTAAAATGAGAATAATCATGTTTATCTAAGTGCTCACCCTCTCCCCAGTCCTGACACACTCACACACACAAACTTTTTGTGTTTTAAATGAGATAATGAAAGGGACCTAAAAAGTAAATTGCTGAAACCATTATTTGATACATGGGTGTACACAACAACATCCAAAATAAGGGAGGATAGTCCTTCCTCTGCTTAATCCCTTCCAGTGACATGGAAATTCAGTATTCCCCTACCCCAACTCCCAATTTAACAATGGGGCTTTTAGGTAGCTGTTATTGTTACTAATTGCCTTATATTGAACCAAAATCCTCCTTCCATTAATTTCTATTCATTGGTCCTCTGTCCTGTGAGGCCAAAAAGAATAAATATGATAAATCCCAAGTATTGAACATTTGGATATTTGAAAATGGTGATTAATTTTCCTGTAACTCCACTCTTCTTCAAGTTTAATGACCATGTCCTAGAATATGTGAAAATACTTTGAAATATAAAAAATATTTTACAAATGTTATACCCCCTCTGGCTAAATTTCTCAACATAAATTTATACTCACAGGTCAGTGGGTAGCTATTCCTACTCTTGTCATAAGGCACCAATAATGTGTTAATTCTCATAAATGATAAGCCCAGAATGTTTAATTGGGTTTTAGGGAAGAAATTTACTTAGGCAATATTTTAAGAATAGTTGAAAGAAACATTTCTCCCAAAAGCCTTGAAGTGTTCTCTCCCTCAAACACATATGACACTCATGAGAAGAGTGGACCTTTAAGAACACTTAAAGGACAGTGGTAAGACATGTTTAAGATACATGTGGCCAAGGGTAACTCACACGTACTGGCACTCCATAACCTTTCTCTCTCTGCAGAATCTTCTCATAGCTCCCTTTAGGCAAAGTATCTCTGCTAGAAGGGTTCCTTTCTTAAGACAATAGCCTGGTCTCTTCTCTTCTAGAAAGCAGCCTCACTACTTGAAACCTCTTTCTCTCTTGGGTATGACCAATAGAGGAAGAGAAGGGAGAATGTCTCCATCTCTGCCGCCCTCTCGTACAGGTGAAGTGGTCTACCTCCACACAGTCCTGGATGCTTCAACTGCTGGATGAGTTATTTCTTTTTTGCTGTTGTTCCTCAGTTGTTTTTCAGTCACGCCTGACTCATCCTGATCTCATTTGAGATTTTCTTGGCCAAGACACTGGAGTGTTTTGCTGTTGACTTCATCAGTTCGTTTTACAGGTGAGGAACTGAGGCAAGCAGGGTTAGAATGACTTTCCTAAAGGTCACACAGCTAGTCAAAGTGTCTTTGGCCAGATCGGAACTCAGGAAGATGAGTCTTCCACATTGGTACAACACTCTTATCCACTGCACCACCTAACTACAAACCCTACCTCTTTTATATAGGAAAACCAGAAGGCATGCCTAATTTAGTTATAATTAGCACTCATAAATCTCTCCTATAATGTAAATTGCCCTTTATCCAGTGACTCAAGATCTTAGAATGCTTTCAGGTTAAGGACTTGGTCAATTGTTGGAGGAAGATTATGGGAAAGTTCCTTCATGCTTCCTTTGTACATTGGGATTACAATCTGGACCCTTGGTGACTGGAATCAACAAGCATTTATTTGAGGTTTACTAAATTCTAGGTACTGTGGTAAGAACTGAATATACAAAGAAAGACAAAAAGCTAAACAGAAAGACTCCTCCCTGCAAAGAGCTTACATTCTAAAGTCAGTGTTGAAAATTCTTTTCTGATAGAACTAATCTAATAATCTAAGAGGGTTGGTTCAGATGTGGGAGAAATAATCTCTAAAATTTTTCATTTACTTATAATATTAATAAAATTTTGAATTTGCTCATGTAAAATGGTCACTGGTCACATTTATGATAAAATGAGCTTTTCATGTTTGTTCGTTTTTTTAGGTTTTTGCAAGGAAAACAGGTTATAAGTGGCTTGCCCAAGGCCACACAGCTAGGTAATTATTAAGTGTCTGAGACTGGATTTGAACCCAGGTACTCCTGACTCCAGGGCCGGTGCTTTATCCACTATGCCACCTAGCTGCCCCCATTTTCATGTTTTTCTAACAACTTTCAAATATGTATTTGATGTGATTTTGTTAGTGTTGGGACAGATCAATATGATAGGTTTGATTTAAGAGGTCTATCAACAGTTCAAGAAAGAAAATCCTATTTGTCAGATAGTTGCATGGTTTCCTTTCTTTTGTATCTTTCTAACTCCTATTTTTCTGTTTACTTTCAATTTAGCTAAACTTAATATGCCAGTTGTCCCTTTATTTAGTCCTATTACTTCATCCTCTTCTCCTACCTGGCTAATAAGCTATCTCTCACCACCTGGCCACACCCATTATTGAAAGGAATTTCTTAAAAAAAAAAATTCTGTTCTGTTCCAGGAGTCCTGGAGTTAAATGGCTGCAATTTAGCAACTCAGTCTATGACTATGTGTCATACTTGCTTTCCCTGGATATTTTGCCTTTCTGCCCCCCCCTCCAATTTTTTTCTAATTCTTTCTCCATAGATTCTTTAAAATAAATTGAAAAATTCGATAAGCAGGTTAGTCCTCAAGAATGTAGACCAAATCAAGCATTACCTGTCCCAGATATAGAGCAGTGATGACTTAGTTCTGTCTTTAAATAAAAATGTCCAAATTTCAAAATAACAAAAATCTCTTTAGGAATTTAAAATATAGGAAATTACTATAAGTTGATCTGTTTGATCTTTTTATTATAATTTTTGTTTAAATGATTCTGTGTAGTATTTATTATTATTTTATTATCTGAGCTTTTTTATTTTTATTTTCAATTAAATCTTACTCATACATATTGATCATAATGGGTACACACAGTTTGCTAAGGGCAGAATTAAATGAGTGCTGAATTTATAGTCAGAGGACCTAGATTCAAATGCCAGCTTTTGCCACTCAATACCTGAAAGTTCTTGGGAAATTCACATCATTTTTTTCTGGACTTCAATTTACAAATCTATAGGGGAGGCAAATGTCAGAGGAGTCAAGGAGCTGCCAAAAATGATCTCCAAAGAGCTCTTTGTGCTCTAAAGACCTTTTTAGGCAGCTAGATGGCATAGTGGATAGAGCACTGGACCTGAATCTAGGAAGACTCAGCTTCCTGAGTTCATTTATGAACTCAGTCACCTCCTAGCATGTGACCCTGGACAAATCACTTAATACTGTTTACCTTAGTTTCCTCATCTGTAAAATGTGCTAGAGAAGAAAATGACAAACTACTTCTAAGATTTTTGCCAAGAAAACCCCAGGTTGGGTCACAGAGAGTCAGACACTATGGAAAATGACTAAACAAAAAAAAAACAAAAAAAGACATATTCAGGTATTAATGTGATTTATTTCTCACATTGTAGATATTTAACATATATTCTGAAATATTGTAGAAGCATACTTATAATAATATTTTACATGAAATATTAGTATCATAGATCTAGAACTTTGAAATTAATTAGGAACATATTCAAACCTATAATATATTTTCATAAAAGAGTTCTTGGAAGAAATCTGCTGGTTCAAATAAGCAGAGACCAGGGGCAGCTAGGTGGCATAGTGGATAAAGCACCCTTGGAGTCAGGAGTACCTGGGTTCAAATCCAGTCTCAGACATTTAATAATTACCTAGCTGTGTGGCCTTGGGCAAGCCACTTAACTGCATTTGCCTTGCAAAAAAAAAAAACTAAAATAAAAATTAAGCAGAGACATAGATGTTGGCATAGTTGAGGGGGGTACTGATTAAACAACAAAAAAAGTTAAATATTGAAATATTTCCAGTGACTCCATGTTACTGAAATAGTAGATTTAAAAATGGAGACATCTTAAATTTACAAAGTTAAAAAACAAGATTTGTACTGCCAAAATTGGTGAGGGTTTTGTGGTTGTTGGTACAATCCTATATATGTTTTCCAATATAGAACTATTAAATGTGCTTCTTTCAAGCATAGTGATGGTAAGTTTCCCAATATGATGTGATCTATAAGCTTAAATTTTAATTTTAATAATGTTCTAAGTATGCTAGATTAACAATTCAGAAATTTTGATAACAGTGCACATCCTTCTGCCCATTAAGAAAGCTCATATGACTAACCTTGGATGGAACTTATAAAACATTTTGCAATGAATAGGACTCTCAAAAACATCTTTTTCTGGTTCCATAAGATCTATACATAAGCATAAGCTCAGGTGAGAAGCCACAATTATAATCTATACTATACTAAATTTCCCATGTAAGAATGCTGGAAGAATGATTAATATAATCAACATTTGTTCTTTGAGTGCTTATTGTTTAAAACAAAATAAATTTGGGGTGGATAGGTGGCGCAGTGGATAAAGCACCGGCCCTGGAGTCAGGAGTACCTGGGTTCGAATCCGGGCTCAGACACTTAATAATTACCTAGCTGTGTGGCCTTGGGCAAGCCACTTAACCCCATTTACCTTGCAAAATCCTAAAAAAAAAAAAAAAACACCAAAATAAATTCCATATAATGGCTTGATTAATTACATCTTTGATTAAAATTAGGAGTTTCACTTGAAAGAGGTTTTCCATTCTGTAGTTATCTTAAACTCCATTCCCAATAGACTGCTTCTGTAGAAATCTTGGATTATCTGTTACTAACTATTCTTTTTTTAGAAAATCAAAGTGAATCATAGCCATCCTTTCCCTACTCCCCACCTTCATCATTAGAACCATGTTGACATATAATAGTCTGTTCCTTATCTATGTTATTGTTGTTTAATTTTACCTGACTTTTTTGTGACTCTGTATGGGGTTTTCTTGGCAAAGAGACTGGAGTGGTTCATGATTTCCTTCTCCTTGTGGATTAAGGCAAAAGCAGAGGTTAGGTAACTTGCCCAAGGTCCTTCCATTAATTTTTTAAAAGGAGGTTAAGTAATGCTACATTTTAAAATAGTTTATATTTTTATTTTTCTACATATTTTTAACAATGTCTTATAAATATTTACTTAGGGAAAAATTTACTCCTTTTATGTTGAGAAAAAAAATCTTGTTCCTTCTTAGATTTAAAAAAGATCACAAAGTTTCTAATTCTAAATTATTAAATAGTTATAATGTCATTTTGTTTAATCTTTAATTCTTTGTATAAAATGCATGTTAAATTTTGTTATATTGTTAACAAATTGAAATCTCAGTTTCTTCCTTTTTAATTTCCTATTCTTTCTACTTTTAGATCATAAAATTTTCCAAATAATTTGTGCTTTATTATTAGTAATAGTAATAATAATGTTAGTAGTAATAATCTGTTTGCTATAATCAACAACACGAAACTTGGCCTAACTGATCTTTTTTTGGGTTTTACACTTCTTATTTCTAATATGCACAAGATACTAAATACAAGAATTTGTTTTTCATGATTGCACATGTATAACCTATATAAATTTGCTTACCATCTTAGAGAGGGTGAAGGGGAAGAAGGCAGAAAGAGACTTTGAAATTCAAGTATTTTTAAAGATTAATGTTAAAAACTATCTTTACACTAACAAACTGCCTTATGTGAGGGATGGGAGAGGGAAGCGAGATTAGGGGAGAAATTGTAAAATTCAAAATAAATTAATAAATTTTAAAAACTATCTTTACATGTAATTAGGGAAAAATAAAATATTATTTCATATGATTAACCAATAATGTCTTGAATATACTATGCATTTAATAGATCATTCAAATGAACCCAAAACTCACATTTTGATTGTTGCATTCATTTAAGTTTTTCTGAAAGTTCATAACTTAAACTGAGCCATTCTGTAATATCTGTATTTCCTGTTTATGATGTTGGGTTTTCTTGAACTGAAATCCTAATGTGATAATTGACATACTGAAATGATGTCATATTGACATATGAACTGTATTAACTTCATTTGAAATTCTCATGAATTTTTAACCTCTTGGTTTTTGGTGAAAGGTTATATTTTAAATAGTTTTAGTATATCTCAGCTGTAGCTACATTATGTTTTAATACCAATTATGCTTCTTTAGAATTTCCTTTGTAACCTTGCTGTAGAAAACAAATCTGTATCTGAGAGGATTACTTTGAATAAATACACAGGCTTTCCTTTCACTAAACAACATGTACACTAAGGGTCAATAATTTGGGTGAAGGGTGTTTCATATACTCATTATTAACCAAATAATCATTTAGTTACTTGGAATAGAATCAACACATGTGAAGATGTCTAAGTGTTAGGTGCTTTATTTAACCTGCTAGGTTGATAGCTCGCTTGATAATACATACAGCAAAGTGACAACCCCTCAATATGTAAGACAAGTCCCATGGTGGTGAAGGCTGACCGATGTGACATTGTCGGTCTTACCTTTCTCACATGTCATTGTGGCTCCTCTCTGTCATGTATATGACATGCCCCAGTGAGGTTTAATATGACAGAACTCTTTATTTGAATCCTGTGGATCATGATCTCACCTGGCAACCCCAAGCATCAACAGTGAAATTCTCTCAGATACAACCATATTGTGTCTGTCAGAGTGCTGAGGCAAAGTATCACGCTGTTCAGCAGAACAAGGAAGAATAAGTTATTTGCTCCTTAATGTCAAGTTTGTGAAATAGCATAGCAATAGAAATAGTCACATGTGTCTTTAGTACATTTGGTTTTATTGCTGTCTCTGAAATATTTGAAAATGCAGGTAAGTTGTCTGCTTGAACCCAAACTGTTAAAAAAATTTGCCTTCATCTGGAAAAAAAAATAGCTTCATAGGATGATATCATGAACCTCTGAACCCCTAAGCTTTACCCTCGATGAATAAAGTTAAGCTCCCATTAGTTCTTATGGCTAATCTTCCGTGAAGAATTTTTATGCTTTTCAGTATTAAAAAAAATCTGGAAAACACCTGTGTGTATCTATATTTGGCATATAATAGCTGTTCCATGTAAAAAAGGTTGGTTTGTCAGAATATTATCTGAGAAGTTCATTATTATAAAACTGTTTTCAGCTTTCATCATCAGCTTGTACTTAATTGCTATGCTTTTTTTTATAATTTTCCCTCATTATAGATCAACTTTTCTTATAATTCACTGAAGAAATAATGAATGACCAATATTTTGACATTTGGATATTTTTTTCTCTGAGAGGTTAAATTAAAATTCTTTCTGATTCAATAAATGATACTGATAAATTATTGAGAGTAGAGAACTTGTCATTTTATAATTTAAAGATAAGATATAATTGAAAGAAATATTTTTAAAGAATAAACCTTGGTAATTTATAAGTTTATGTGAAAATATTTAAATGATTCATCAATGTGGGAAAAATTCATTCCACTTGAGATGCTTTTGATCTGATTGCTGAATGAAAGGTCTTTATGTCATTGTGATTAAAATGCAACTTTTAAAATTAATTGCTTTAATTTTAATTGACTATAGTTAACAAGCATCAAAGATGTGTCTCTATGTATATTACAATGAATGCATCAAATGTGTCCAAAGTTATTTCAAACTGTTTTTTTCTTTCTCGTGAAATGTACATTCTTTTCTTATCTTTTGTATACAATGACACATTTTATAGTTTAAAAAAAAGCAGTAATGGTAATCAATGTCATGTTTCTATTGAAGAATTAAAAATGGAATATTTAGAAAGAATTAATAAGGGGAAATTAATAATTATTACCAAGGATAGCTCTCAAACTTATTAATAGTTGGACAATGCAAACATATTACAGGTTAAGAAGTAAATATGCTATATATCTAGTTATATGACCAAAAATATATTTATATTCAGAGACTAAGAATTCAATAGGGTAATTATAGGTGACCAAATTAAATAACTTCTGTGTTATAAATGTATCCTTGCCTTAATTCTGCATCTGAATTAAAAAAGAATTATAGGGGCGGCTAGGTGGCGCAGTGGATAAAGCACCGGCCCTGGAGTCAGGAGTACCTGGGTTCAAATCCGGTCTCAGACACTTAATAATTACCTAGCCGTGTGGCCTTGGGCAAGCCACTTAACCCCATTGCCTTGCAAAAATCTAAAACAAAAACAAAAACAAAAACAAAAAACAAAAAAGAATTATAATCAGGCTATAATTTTTTAAAGGAATTTGTTTTGTGTATACAAATATATTTTTATCTTTTATTTAAGGAAGCAATACAGTCTCTAATAGTATCAGGAATTTCTTCTAATTGCATACATAATATACATTTCCCTCCAAAATTTGCTGCAGGTAAAAGTTAAAATATAAAATTGTCACTCTTATCTGGTATAAAATATTAGTTAATAAAGTTTAAAGCTCACTTAGCAGATTTTTATAGTATTATGACTTGTATAGCATTCACTTCTATAGTTAAATGTTTGGTACTATTCACAGACATTTTCAAGGACTTTTCATTGTTTTCTGTAAATCTGGAAAATATTTTTCATAATCCATTACCTTGAACATTGCTCAAAGAAAATAGTTTAGTTCCTTTCATCTAGGTTAGCTTATGAAAGGAATGTTTATAAATTTATCTAGTATTTTTTTTTGCAACAAGCCAATCTATAATCTAACAACCTTTGTTGTGGGACTTTTCAAGACAAAAGTAAGGTCAGAAAATGTCTAGATAATATGGATTCTTGAAATTGTGTAGATCTGACGTTAAAATACTTTGCAGATATATATATATATATATATATATATATATATATATATATATATATATATATATAGCAGCAAGCAATATATATAAAAGAAACCTATTGTATGTAATTAAATGCTTTTTTTCCCCTTTTTTTAACAGACCTGATGGAATTGGAACAGTTTCAGTGGAAGAAAAAGAAAGGTTCGAAGAGATTAAAGAAAGATTGTCTTCCCTTTTAGAAAACCAAATTAGCCATTTCAGGTATGGTTTCCCCTGTTTACAAGAGTACTGTTCCCCAGTCTGTCCTACCAAGGGCCACTAGATTATTCAGAAAATTACTTCCCTACTCAAAATCCTACAATGGCTATCCAATTGCCTACAGGATCACATCCTGTATATCTTTAGCCTTCTTCATGCAAAGCTATACTATTCCATTCTATTGTTTTAGTGTTTCAATCATTCTTTCAGTGACTACAGTGAAGAGCTCTTTCTTTCATTTGAAATTCCTTTATTTTACTTTCTTGGTAACTAATCTTATCCACCTATCAAGGTTAACTCAGTCTTTCTCCTCTTTGAAGCTGCTACAGTGATCTCTTCTTCATCTGCCCTGGCCTTATTACTTGCAATCCATACCACTCAATTGATGCTTATCATATAGAGCCTTACATTGGTAATTATGTTTATATGTTCACCTTACTTGAGGGCAAAGACCTTGCCAAGTGTTTCTTTTGTGGTCCTGTTACCTTGCACCTAAAAAGATAAATTAAATATTAGAGAGAAGTGAACTGTGGAAGGGAAGAGCTTGGGATAAAGGGCACAGCTAGGTTTTTGGCAAGAAAAAAGATCAAGTATTTACTTAAGGCTGAAACAAAGAAGTAGTGGATTTTTATGATTCAAAAATATGAATGGGCAGAATAGGTCAATTGAATTAGAGTATTTTTAAGGAATTTCCAATTCACTTAATTTTATATTTGACTGTTTTAACACTAGCTTTCTGACCTTGAGAAAGTCATTTTGCCTGTTTTCACATCAGAAAATAATATTGTCCATGTCCCTTCAAGTTCTAAATGACATGATTAACTTTTTATCATATGAAGAAATTGAGAATGATAAACTAAAAGAAGGAAAAAAGACATGAGATGATGATTATAACCAAGTATATGAAAGATTTTATGATCAGCTTTAAAAGTTTCTTATCATTTTTTTCAAAGATAAATAGGATTTACATTAAAATAGAAGAGATTTCAAATGGACATTTACAGTAATTTAGGGGTAATTCCATTGGACTTGATATAATGTAGAGCTTCATCCAAAAAAATAAACCTATAATATTTTTTACATATTTATTTTCTCTTTTTTTGGTATTCATCCCATTTCCATGAGATATATCTCTAACTAGTTAGCTTTCTCTCATCACAATACAATTATTAAAACTGCCCTGGGGATTTAATTTTACACATTAATGAAAACAGAGAACTTCCATTGAATAACCTACTGAAGTCTCTGCTATTTGATCATGTTTGATGCTTGATTGGACCCGGGCCAAGATATTTATCCTCTCTAGTCATCAGTTTCTTTTTCTGTAATATAAGAATGTTCTCTAAAGTCCCTTCCAGTTATAACTCCAATACCCTAATATTCCTTCTAGCATGAAGGCACAATCAATATACCTAGAATCTTGGCATAATGGCAGCTCAGTTATTCATTACCAGTCAATATATATCAAAAATGTTACAGCAGTAAAATTAGCTTTTATTAAAAACAATTTCTTATGGTTCATCTATAGAGATATAGTTACCAATATTTAAATTATTAAAGAAAATGTTAAACAGTCCTGAAAAAATGACAATTCTCTCATAATGTCAAACCAATATTTATGTTAAAAAAGTTGGATGTAAAAATTTTCTTCCTTTGATTGTAAATGTGACTATAAATATACGTAACTTACGATACAAGATATAGATTTTTAAAGAGTGATTTTATATGTTGATATATACATACACATAGATGTTTAGATATATATATGTAGCATATGTTTGTGTGTATATATGTATATTCACATGTTATCTCAAAAGTCTTAGTGCAGTTTTAAGCTTCAATAGTTTAACACTGCACTAAGATTTTTAGGATACCCTGAATATGTAAAGGCCCCCATAGTTTCTGTACCTCATTAATTCAGGATTACTTCTACTCTAGAAGTGTGTCAACATATTTACATATATGTATATAATGGAAGCTAATGCTAATTTAAAACATACCCAGTGGGATTTCAGAGACCTGAAATGCTAAAAGTAATCTGGTGATCAGTTGCATTCTTTTCATAAAATGTGTCACCTACAGTTTAATGTGAATAAACAATAGAAAGAACAATGAGTGGATTATGCAAATATGCTGAAAAGATTTAGGCTGGGGGGAGGGAAATACTGTACAAGAGCCAAATTTGTGTTTTACTTAAAAGTGGATTAAGATTGTGGATACACAAGATGATTAGAACCATTTTGCTAATTTGCTAATTGTCTGAAAGACCACTGTCCCTTCCCCCAAGAATAAAAGAAACCAGTTAACTTAATAACTGTCTCCTTACCCATTAATCTCCCAAAAAAGTGGAGGCGGGGAGGGAAAGGGGTCTTTGGGGGAATGTTTGGAGAAAAAATTTAGGAGAAAGACAAATATGTTGCTAAATGCAATTTTGGAGCAATCTGTGACCATATTTTTGTGACTGGTTGTAGGCTATATATATATATATATATATATATATATATATAATCAATAAAAACTTAACAAATTTGTGACAGTACAAACACATTTTATTTTTTAAAGCTATAAACTATTTTATTGAAATTTAATTTTATAAAATTATCTGAATTTAAAAGCAATATCAGAGAAAAGTATGACAACGTTTTTTTCTATATAAGATATTACCCCAGGGAAAAAAAAGGTTTGTGAGTGGATTAAATAGCAATGAATTAGCTTGGTATAGGGGAAATATGCTGGATTTTGGAGTACAAGGATCTGGATTTGAATAAATAGGGTCAGAATCCATGATGACTCTAAAACTATAATTCTTTAATCCCAGAAACCAAGAAATCTTAGGTGGAGCAGAAATTGTAAAATAAAACATTTAATCATGTTTTCCTAGAGCATGGAAAGCACAAGTCTCAGATTTTATTATCATTTATTTATATTTTTCTAAAAGAAAATGGTTGTTTTTTAAAGTAAAAGTACTTTTGATTATGAATGATTTGCAAAAACCCAAATCTATTTCTCTTGTTTCAAATCATCATTTTTTAAAAGATGAATAAATTATAGGAAGTTGGCATTCTGAGGCTAGAAATGTAGCTCAAGGAAACAGGAGGAACCTAGCCTAGAACCCCCAGGATGAAAGTGGCCATAGCATGCTATGGTGGAAAGGGGCCTTAAGAGGAACTTCTTAAGAGTAGAAAGGACATATTGCCACTTTGTGACAAGAATTTTCTGTGCAGCCCTCTCACACCTTTCTTAGCTTGATCTCTGTCTTCTGCCCATTCAGAGGAGCTGTGTAACATGGTACAGGAGAGATGTGATATGGATTCAGGTCAAGTTGCTACTAGTTGGTAAAAGACAAGCAGAAACTTTAAGTATGCTATATGGGAAGACGAACAGAGGGGTAACCCATGGGGAGCTAGAAAAATCACAATATTGTCCTAATAGGTAGAAGGAAGGTATCTGGGCTTCTGCTTGTCATTTGCAGATGCATATGTGTGATTTCACTTTATATTAAAACTTTTAAAAAGAAAAAAAGACTTTATTATAAAGTACATTTTATTGCATTCCCCATCATTATTCATATATCAGTTTTTGTATACTTTAAGCTCTTTCTTCCACAAAGGAAGAGAATACTAAAATCTTTCCTCTGCAGTAAGCTGTCTTAGCATTTAGGACATTTATGGTAAGAAATTGAACAAACTATGTTCAGTAGAAAGCTTCCATAATGAAATGGTGAGATTATATTCTCCTCACTGAATTCCACTGTTAAGAATTAAACAATGAATTGCCAGAGTTTTTAAATTATACATAAGATGTTTGACCTCTCATCCCTTTTTTGTTTGTTTCTTTTTAAAGATATTGCTTTCCCTTTGGACGACCTGAAGGTGCTCTCAAAGCTACACTCTCATTACTTGAAAGGGTATGTTTGTACTTGAATTTTCATATCCTTTTATTATTGAACTAGTGAAAGTTATACATTTCTTGACTACTTTTTTCCCTCTTTATGTAGTTTTCCTTGTCTCCATTGTATTCCATCTTCAGCCTTTTCCCTATTTGTAAAAATTCTTCTCATATATTTCTGTTTCATCACAATCCTATTTTTGTAAACCTGAGGTTTCTGTGGTCTCCTATGTGGTCTTCTATCATCCAATTTATTTTTCTTCTAGTGAAGTCACAGTGATCTTTCTTTTCTTCTGCCCATTTTGAATAGCTTAGTAATTCTCACAAAGATCCCTTCATTCTGCCCTTCTTTTATCCATTCACTTCCTTCTCTTATGATGTTCCATTGGTATGTTTTTGTTCATCACACTTCTTGTATATTCCATTTTTTCTTCCTCCTCTCCTCATAACATCCCATTCCTTACACTTAGAACATGTTTCCATTCAATATCCACTAGTTCTTTTCTTCCTTTTCATCCCAAAACTCATCTCAAGATTCAATTCTCCAATGATCTCTAACACACCATTGTTGTTCAACAAGTAGAAATTCATTTTCCCATAAAAAGAGAAAGAAAATAGGATTCCATCCTTGTATATCAAAAATAACATTTTTCTAAAAGTATATTTCTCTGCCCCATCTAAAATACAAATATTTTGAAGGAAGAAACTATTTTATATATCATAAAAAAATTAGAGTAGTGCATCAGTATGACAAAACATTTAGCTAGTAGGCCAGAGTTAGAAAGATCTGGGTTCAGATATCATTCCACCTCTTGACACATACAAGCTATATATAATGTATAACTCTTGCTAACCTGTTTGATCTGGGAGTGTTCAGCAACTCTAAACTCAGTTCCAGTGAAGGGACAGTAGAGTATGGGCAGAAGAAGTTTCTTTATTGGAACTTCAGTAAAACCATGTAAAGAACATTAGACTGGTGGGGGGGAGGTCAGGAGAGGAGGTAAGGAAATAGGCATATAAAAATAAGTTCTACTTGTTCTATGTTACCATTAAGAATTTATTGGAGAATTTCAGCAGCTCATGGACTGATCTCATAGCTCTGATTTATTGACTTCCTTTGCTAGCTCTTATTATTTCTTATGCTAAATTCATTTTAGTATTTCATTGCACCTTTCCACATCAGCACCTTTCCAATAGGAAAAAGAAACAAATTCCGTTTCAGGGATTATAAAAAGGAACTAAAACTGATTGCAAAAATAAGGTCTTTGCATTCTGTTTGGATTTTATATTCTAACCCTCTCTCCAAAGCCTCATCTATGATTGCTCTACCTCATTGAGAGCAAGATGGATTTGAAAAAAACTGGAGTCATAGTTTCTTGTTTGATTACATTTTCATAACACTGGAAATTTATATTGAAGAACTTCAAGCTATAAATTTTTAAAAAGTCTGGGTAAAAATTTACTGAGTTAATAACAACAATAATTGTATAAATGGGTAGAAGAAAATCCTTAAAAGCTCTTTCACATTTGAAACTGGCAAACTATTGAATGTACCCTCTGTTCAAAGCTCAATTCCTTTTGCTAGGTTGCTGCAAGTAGAAAAAGTAGGAGTAAGAAATTCACTCCTAATTTTATCCTCTGACAAGTAATGAAAGGTGATCTTTGTCCCAATTGGATCTACACCATGACTCTGGCAAAATTAGGAAGACATATTTGGGGCTACTTTACTTCACCCCTTTTCAAATGTCCTCATTAATTGGTATGCTAATAGTTGTTACTCCCTCCCTTACCTCCAAACTCTTAGCCCTCACAAAAGCCACCTTTCAAACTAGAGATCTACTGGCTTATATATAAAGAGAAAGTGTATATAAAGAAAGAAAAAGCAGAAGAAATATAATAGCTCACTTTTTTAATGGTCATTGACCTTTTATACTTCCATTGCCAGGAAGGGAATTAGATTCTTCCATTTAGCCAGTTATGTTGTGAAATTTTTAATTTAAATATTTCTCATATTCATAAAGTGACAGAGATTCACATTCTGAATAGTTTTAAAATATCTTCCCAAATAATTGAATTCACTATTAGAGGTAGGTGAGGGGGGGGGGGAGTTACTTTCAATTCGATTTTGGCTTTTCCTTTTTTAGCAGTAAGAGTTAATACAGTATATATATATATATATATATATATATATCCAACTCTGGAGCTAGGAAAATCTGGATTCAGGTGCTTTTGATGACACATCCTAGCTGTTTAAGCCTAAGCAAATCACTTAACCTCTTAGTATTCAGAACTATGGTCACTTAACCCCCATTGCCTAGCAAAAACCAAAAAAGAAAAAGAATAGAAAAAAGCAAGAATAGTATGCAGAACTACTGTCTACAACACTAAGTTACAGAGAAGTTACTCATTTGCATCAATGGAGGCAATACTACCCCTGCCCCCAGACCTCTCATCCCTTCTGCTTAGGTCTCTACTCCAGTTATCCCTATAAGTATTTCTGCTTTTTTAAGCCCAAGTTAACTTCAAATTCCTGAAACCATGAAACCAGTGAAATTAAGGATCTGCCTCTTTTTCTACCCTCAAAAAAATAGAGCAATGCTAGTTTCAGATTTATACCTATTTAACCCATGAGCCAATAAACCAAGGATTATTCAGGCAATAGAATGCCTTGTGTCCGATATAAAATTCCAGTTATATGTTGGAATGTTTCCCCCCCCATAAGATTATGTGAATAAAAAATGAATCTGTGATGAGACTGACTTTTACTTTCATTTTTAAATAGTCAAATGAATGTTGACTAATAAAATTATTAAATTCTATCTTAAGTCAAAATAAAACTGAGATGATTAAAAGTAGAGTCCTGGATGATAAATAAATTGTTCAAAGGAATAAAATATTAAAAATAGAAATTGGAATTTTATATTTCCATAGTGTTTACAGCAAGACAGAATATTAATAGGACAATGAATTCATTAAACAAATGTACTACATTTTAAATTTTTATTTTAATTTTGTGTCCATATTTTCCACAATTTGCTTTATTTAAAGCAAGATGACAAAAAGTAAGATGTGAAGAATTCGGGCTGACTTAACAAGCATTCAAATATGTGTATTGTATTTTATTTAAAAATATGCATCCATCCCTGAGTATTAAGGGAAAGCATTCATGATCATTATTTAACTGTATAAGTAGACAGTATGTTATGAAATTTCTCTTAGAATAGTTTACTTAAGAGTTTGAAAAATTAAGCATTCACCTTTTAAATTAATTTTTACTTAGCTTTTTAAAGAAAAATAAGAAAGCCATGATTTAAGAGTCCACTGAAAAGTAGTATAAAGATAGACTTTTGATTTTTCAGAGAAAGGTTAAATGTACACACATGGGCATTGAAAACTGCAATAAAATAATATTTTCCAAGGCTAGAGAAACTGTTCTCTACTCATCAGTAATAGCAGGTTACATAATTAAGAATTCATTGATGAGAAAAAGGAAAGTGTTCATTCAGAAGCAATTCACACTGCTCATCCTTGGTGAATTTTTGTTATTGCTTTGCTTTTCTTCTCACATTTTACCTAATGTAGTACTCAGAAAAGCAGGGCTTTGAACTTAGGGCATGCTTTTCAAACTTTTCATTTTTATCTTTTCTCATGCGCTGTAATCCCAATAGACAATTGCTGCTATGTTGGATGGTCTTGAGTGTTTCCAGAAAGTGGCTGACTACTAAGTACAGAATGCTGACCTGGCAATGTGAAAAGAGTTGGATATATTTAATAAATGAAAATTTTGACAAGTCCATTTACCAATTTTCCTTCCCTTTGATGTTGTAACACTGCTTACTATGAATATGAGAGTTGAAGATGTTTTATATGACTTGTTCCTGTTTTTTGGTAGGTTTTAATGAAAGATATTGCCACCCCCATCCCAGCAGAAGAGGTGAAGAAGGTGGTCAGGAAGTGTCTGGAGAAGGCTGCCTTGATCAATTACACCAGACTTACAGAATACGCCAAAACAGAAGGTCAGTGCAGTGAGCAATTGCCGAAGTGGCTGTGGGAGCCGGCAAGGCCTATTAACTGACTGTTCTGTGAGAAGTCTTTTCCCTTTCCTGAACAAACCTGTACCATAGCAAGGGGAAATGTCTCATTAAAATCTCAGCTGGTGAACTGTAGAGCTTTTTCCTATTCATTGCTATAATATGCCTCCTGGGACTTTGCTTGAATGAAAGACCCAGGCTTCGTGCTTAAGTTGTCCTTTGTTCTTATTTTGAGTTTTCAAGAAACGAAAAGGTGTTTTCAAGGGTTGTATTTTTTAGCACTACTGTAAGTATGTCTAACATTTCAACTATTGGCAGTGTATTCTGTCTTGATCAATAACAATGTAATGTCATGTGAGATTGTTTTCTGATATTCCGTACTCACGCTTAGAAATGGGAAACTTGTTGATATCGTCAGTGATGAAATAAACTGATAGAACTACCTAGAGCTTTTAATTACTTGCAATATATTAATGCATTTGAAAGATTAGATCTCATGAGAGAACTGTGCATTTTTTCTCTTTCTTTGGATTTTATTCATTAAGGATAATGATCTTTGGAATAATTTTAAAAGGATAGTGAAACTTGTGGCGTGGCCATGGAGCCAAATCTTTTCTTAAAATGCATAAAATGAAATAATTTAAAGGGAAGGGAAAATGGATTGTGATAATATTTTTTTAAAAGCATAAAATGATGTTTCATAATATGCATTTGGAATTAACTTTTGGAAGAATGAAAAGCTTTTCATTAATGATTTTTCAAATATACACATTTTTAAACCATCTTCTGATAAATGAGAATTTGAAAGTCCTTAATAATTTTTAAATATTAAAATGTTCATTTTAGAGTTGATATATATATATATATATATATATATATATATATATATATATGCATTACCTAATTTTGAAACTGCTATCAGAATCACAGAAAATGAAATTAGGATGATATGATTAACTGTAGTATGAATTCTTTTTCTCTCCAAATCTGGTCAAGTTCTCTGACAAGCATGAGTTAACCAACCTCCTGAGTGATTAACAAAAAAAGCCATCCCATCACTATAGCAACCAATATTATATCACGAGAGTAACAACATGAAATCTCCTTAGTTACCAGTTTAACATCATTAATTATGATATCATGTTGTGTTAAAGCAAAAGCGATGAATATTAGATCATTTGGAAGAAATGTCTTAGTATTTAGTTTCTAAATACTCATTGAAATAATTTTGATGGATTGGGGATATTGGGCTTTCTGAAAATTGATAAAGACAATTTAATGTAAAAATAGATTTTATAACCTTTTAAAACTATATATAAGGGAGGGAGGATGTAGAGGGAAAGGCATCCATAGACAAATTTAGTAAATAAAAAATTATTTTAAAGAAACAACCCAAAGTCTATACATAGAATGCTTTTTTCCCCATTAAAATCCATTAATTTATTTCATTTGGATCTCTGAGTTATCCAGGAATATTTAAAGGGAGAAAGGACTTTTATTTTCCTTTCCATATCTTGCAATTTTCTTTCTCTATTTCTGACCTGAGTACTCATTCCCATATGTAAACTTTAAAAATTTATTATACCATTTATTATACTATTATACCATTTAACTGAGATTTTTCCTTATTAATGAAATAGATATAACCTTAGGCCTTGAACATAAATAGTAACAAGAAATAGCTCTTGTTTACTTGTTTAAAATATAAATTATTCCCTTTAAATGAAATTTTATAATTCCTTTTCCATATATATATATATATATATATATATATATATATATATATATATATATTCGTAATTGGGACAAAATAACTTTTTTTTCTTTTACTGATACCATTGATAAGATAATAATGTCATTCATTACCTAAACATGGTTATGTGAGAATAATAGACCTTCCTTTTCTAGAGATAAAAAAATGCCTGTTTATTAAATATCCATGTTTATCATGGAAAAAAAAAATTCCATGCTCTTCAATTCTGTTGGCTTTAGCTTCTTAGGAGAAAGAGTAATTATTAATATATTTGGATTACTCCTAAAATCAAATTGCATTCTAGTAAAAATACAAAATGAGCCACATTTTTTCTGTATCCGATTAACCCATTACACTGGTGTGATTTTGTATGAAGTGATGTTCATTTTTTTTCTTCTAAATTCTCTTTGCTTATGTTTTAGGCCCAGCAGAAAAGGAAACAGGTGATTAACCAATCCCCTGCATGCACATGCCATTGTCTTTAGTGTGGTGTAGTGATGTTGTGGTGTTGATGTACCAATGTCTTCCTTTTTAATTTTTTAATTACTCTATTTTGGCCAGAATTCAGAGAAGACCCTGATTTTATTAGAGCTAATAATAGTTTAGTGAGCATTCTTTGCAAAAATAAAGTTCAGCAATTGATAGCACCTTTCTTTATGGGTTTAGAGAAAAAAGACTATAAGTTCACAAGATGTGAATTTCAGTATGAGAATCTGAGTATTCTTAGTGAACAATTTTGCACATGAGAGAGAGAGAGAGAGAGATCTATTGCTACTAAAGTTAGATAAGATAAAGAAAATTAATGTGTTTAAGCTATAAACATATGAGATTTATATAAAATGAAAAGTAAATATTTCCTTATAGAGAATACTTGGATGAACCATGGAGGTACACATCGGTATAGATGATGATCTATTTGTATCTTATGATGATGCTCAACTCTTTACCATATCCTATAAATCTTATTGACTGCCTAATGTTCTGGAAGCCATTGTCTACATCTATTAACATTTGTTAGGGTTATCAAAACTAGGATTCACTAACTGAGTGAGGCTTGTATTCTCAGGGAGTTTTAAAAAATTATCCAGGATATTTTATGTTGAAATTTTGCTTGAAAGCTAGGGATTACTACTCTCTGACCTCTAAAGAGCCTTTCTTGACTTATTTTTTACATATATATATATATATATATATATATATATATATATATATATGTACATACATATACACACACACACACATATATATATATATATAAAACTATTTAGCTTCCTAAGTGAAGATTTCCAGTAAAATCTCATCTTTTGTTTTGTCTAGTTATCTCTTCTTTCCAGCAATCAGTTATCAGGTTTATCTAGTTTTCTACAACAGAGTTAAAGGAAAACTTAAACAGGAAAAGGAAAAAAAGAACTACTTTGATGATTGCCAAGTATGGTTTAAAGTATGTGAACTAATAAAAACCATGGGTCTCCAGTATCAACAAATATTAAGTGTACAATGTATGGGACAAGAAGTTAAGAATTCACAGAATGCTAATTACTAGTCCTGTGACCTCAGACAAGTCACTGAACCTCCCTAGACCATGCTGTCTTTATTAAGAAAATAAATGTTGGTCTAAATAATTGCTATTTTAAAATTCCTTACATCTGTGTAGCCCTTTAAACTATTCCTTCAAGATCTTAGTTGAATATTTCAAAAAGTCTTGATTTCGCAAATGTTGGTATTCCCTATCCTTACAAAGATAGCAGTCTCCACACACTTTAGCAGATGGTCTTCTTGAGTTGCTATTGTCAAATAATTAATAGTATAATAAAAAGTTGCTATTGCCAAATAATAACAATTATAAAACTTTAACCTCAATCTTCTGATGATAAACATCTCTCTATAGACTAATCCATAGATCATAGGCAATCAACAAGACTCCACTTGAAGCCTTTCCAACTTGGTAGGACCTCTCAAAGCTTATCAGCAAGGTTCATGGCCTTTAAGAATTCTGGTCACCTTCACATCATCCATCGTAAAGCTCCTTAGTAGAGGACTGTTTCAAAATCTCTTATACATTTTATCTTTCTGTCCTGTTAAGTTAATGGAGTAGGTAGTATCAATCCTGTTCAAAGCTGAAGAAATTGAGCCACCAAAAGATTAAGTAATTTGGTTACAATGAATTAATGGCAGAGCTAGGATGAAAACCTCAAGTCTTCTGATTTCTTAACTATCTATGGCACCATAGAAGCTTACTACTTCTCAACATGAAAGTGAAAATATGAAGTATAGTAGCCATTTGGAAGTTGTCCTTTTCCGTTATAAGGAAGAGAAGTATTCTTCCCCCATCCCTTGCCCAACTTTTTCCTACTCTTTCTGCCATAAATATTTAAAATCTAATTAGCTCGCAAATAAGAAACTCAAGCAAAATGATTTTTATTGATTAGGACTATCTTTTTGAGAATAAAAAAAAAAATACAGTTGAATGTTACTCACTTAACAATCTTGGGAAACCAGACTGGATTACTGAAAATTTTGGATTTTATTTAAAAAATTTTATTGTAAAACAATTACAGATCCATTGTTTCCAAGTACAGTAATAATAATAATAATAATTGGTGCTTACAATAGACAGTACCTCAAAGTTTGCAAAGTGTTTACCTACACTCTGTCATTTGAGCCTCCCAACCTCCCTTTGGTGTAGATACTATAGGAATTATTATTGTCTTGTTACAGATGGGGAATCTAAGCCATTGAAAAATCAAGCTTCCACATGGTCTCATAGCTTGTAAGTAGAAAAGGTAGGAATTGGACCCAGATCTTCCTGACTTTCAGGTCCTGCAGTCCTATTCCAGTATATTTTGCAGAAAGATTTATGAGATTATCTTTTTAAATTAAATTTTTAGTGAGTATTATTTGAAATGAAAATGTTAATAATATGAAAGAAATGTTTAATATACTTGAAAATGCTTTAAAACAACTTCTTTTCTTGAACATTTTACATTTTTCTCTAGTTCAATTTAAACCATGAACTTTAGCTATGAAAAAATGTTTACCCCAGAACCTATGGCTTATCAGAAATCCCAAACTAATGAGGTTTTATTGTAAATATCTGAGGTGCATTACGGTGACAAAATATATATTCCAGTAGATCTGGGGCTTCTCTTACTATTCCCCTATTCCTGAGCCTTAACATGGTAAAATAAGTGATTTCCCACCTCCCAGAAGACTTTCAGGTGTTTGAATGGATTCATCTCTTTTAGTTACACCAGTTCACATTCCTACAGATTATTCAAAATTGGTAGTTATTTCTGACATAGCTCCTTGTTGTCTTTCACAAGTTATAGAAATGTCTCAAATTTTGAAGATAATCTGGTCCAAACACTGCCCCACCACCACCACCCTTTTACAGATAAAGGACCTGAGAATCAGAGAGCTTATGGTAATTAGTACTAAATTTCCTGACTCATGGACCTACATTTCCTGACTCATAATCAAGTTTCTTCTTTTTATGGGACAGGGGTTAGTCTGGGTAGGGAGACGAAGTTATGAGGGATTTGATAAACATTTATTAAGTGCTTCCTATGTTCCAGTCATTGGGCTAAATGCTATATCTAATGATATAATGCATCAGCTTCATTAGCTGTAAGATGCTCTCTAGAGTTGACCTGTTTCCTGATAGACTGATTCATAGCACATTAGCTTGGCTCATCCCTAACGTAGCCAATGAGAGCATCTGTTTCAGAAACAGGAAGGTGAATTTAAGAAAAGATTGTTCAAACTTCCCCCAATGAAACTCTTCCATTACTTATTTGTAACTGTATTACAAATTATAGTACCAGATTAAAACTAGCTATTCTAGAATTTGAAACCACTTAACTGTCAAAGCGTAAGGCATCAAATGGCACAGGATTTAAGAGACCCCAATCTATAGGGTCTAAAGACTCTTAAGTCTGCCAATACACATAGTTTTATTGCATATTTCCTCATTCCATCTTAACCCAGATATACCTTTATTCAGTCCTTGTTCACTGTGTAAATAGCAGAAGTACAAATTAACAAAGCTTATGGGTTTAAAAATCACTCTTTTAAAATCTTATCCTCTTTATCTCCCTTTGGGTCTTGTTTGCATGTTCAAAGAGTTGCTCGCTTCAGAAGCACATTAACTAAAATTGGAACTATACAGAGAAGATTAGCATGGCCCCTGCACAAGGATGACATGCAAATTTGTGAAGTGTATGTTCAAAGAGCACAAACATTCCATATTGGGAACTAGATATGGAGAAAATATATCATGTACATAGTTTTGTTGTCACAATTGTTTTAGTGATGATATTATTTGTACTATATGGAGTGATTATAGAAAAATTTTCCTTATTATTGAATAGGAAATTAGTTGTTGATTTAGAATATTACAAAGACAGACAGTTTACTTTCTCTTTCATTTGTTTTGTAAAACCATCTTTTACTCGAGTTGCATCTACTCTATTTTTAATTAGGGGCTTAAACTGCACATTGAAATAAACTCATTTTTATATCCATGTTTTCTTACCTTATGGGTGAAATATCATTTCTTGGAGTGAAAATAATTTATTTTTAATTCGAAGAATTACACATATATGAGAGTAGTACTCATAAAATGGAATGTTAATTCACTGTTTTCTTCCCCCCTCCATCCCCCAAACACTGAGTATCATATTGTGCCTGAAAATAGAAGAAAGAAGACTGCTCCTTAGAGCTTGCCATGACCTGTGATCCTTTGCATAGATTTGGTATCTCTGCTTATTATCAATCTAGAAATGCAGAGGTGCCCTAGACAAAAGGTACCGCACAGTGAACATGCAAATTCTTTGTGTGGTAAGAATCTTTTTCAGCACTCTGGTTGCCAGGTTCCCAGGTCTAACCCCCAAGTGCTCTCATTTTCCCAGTGTCTCAATTGAACTGGATAGAGTGCTTTCCCAGAAAGCTGTGCATGCTTACTCTCTTTAAGGGTAGAAGTTGAACAGTAAGCTGCCCTTATATCATTCAGATGTGTTTGCAGTCTGGATAACACTTTAACATAGTTCTCCATTATCAGAATATAATGAAGAACATAAAACTCAAAATCAATATCTGTTCTACCTGAGATTTAGCATATATGTTAACAAACACTAAAACTCAAAAGGGATATTCTGTCTTATAAATGTTGCCTTTTTCTGGAAGTGGTTAATTTATTAACACTACTTAACTAATAACATAATAACATATATTATTCCTTTACCACTTACTATGCAAAAGTTTCAGAAGTGACTCCTGGGAAATTTGATTATAAATGTTCATACATTTTAGAGGAATAAGGAATTCTAGCACTATGGCATTGAAGACTCTTGGGAACTCAGAGAAGAAAAAAAATTGTTTTCTGAAGATGAGGGGAGTGGGAAAAAAATCAAGAAATGTAGAGATAGATTTTCAGCAAAGAGAAAAGGACCGGTTCAGTGTATCTTGGCAACCACCCATAAACAGTTTAGATTCTACAGAGAGTGGACAGATTACCCATTCAAAAGCAGAAAAAGTAATAGCCTCTCCTTGATGTATTTTTTAGTTTTATATATATACTAACTCTGTTGATTGGGGAGGTTAGGAATTCAAGATCCATCTTTTTGATTTTGAGCTATAGAGGGATGCTGGGGTCCTTTCAAGTCTCTGATTCTGCAGAAGTAATGAGCTAACCTTAGGTCACATGAAGCAAGCATATATCTAGGAAGTCCTCTGAAGTAGACATCAAAGGTGATGATGATGTGATGTGATGATATCATGTGACCTTATCACTTATGGAAAGTGCTTTGATGGGGGATTTGTGCATTAAAAAAAAGAAAATCACTAAAGTTCCCACCCTAAAGAGCATCCATTTGAAAATTAACCTTATTTCAAGTGTCATAGGTTATTCATAAGGTTATGTCATAAGGTTATTCATGGATTTTGTTTTCTTCTGAATAAAATAAATTAAATGTTATTGTCTCCTTGAGCAGAAGACTGAGAAAATTATTGACATTTATTTGTGATTTGAGATAAATCAAGTTAATGTGTACCAAGACTCATTCTGGGAATACAAGCAGAAAGGAGCTTACATTCTAATGGTAGACAATAGCACATAAAAGGAAGTCTGGAGAAGTTACAGACATGGCTGGCCTGGGCATGTTCCTTAACTGGAAATTTGGTGGGGAACCAGCCAATTAAAGGAACCAGGAAACTGAGGTTCAGAAAGCTTATTGTCCTATCCAAAATTACCAAAGCTAGTTAGTGATAGAGTTAGTACTACAGCCTCCAAGTCTGATAAGATAGATAGGTTTTTACAGTAAAATGTCAATTCTCCTCATTTGAAGCATTTAATAATATGAACGTGGACTATGTTAACATCAGTTGTTGTGCTGCCCTTAGCATAAAAATTTGATAGGTTAATATGACAAGAGAAATATTTATGATATAAGAGAACCACCTTTTCCAATAGCCTTATATACTTGACCATTATCTGTTTACAAATCCATAATTACAATGCTTTTTATCTACCATTTGTAATGACACTTCAAAAATCTCTACCTAAACATATTTTTAGTCTAGTCCTATTGACTGTATCTGTATAGAGGGAATATCTGAACTGAAATTTTTACATTTTCTGATTTGTTAGTTTTTACTAATTCAGAGGACTTTCCTATCTTAGTTGGAAATAGATGAAGTTTTCCTGTAGACTTTTCCTTTATCCCTACTAAAACTATTGAATATCCTCAGAATTTATCCATGGTGAAACAGCATAGTTAAGTGCTATATCCTAGAGGTGGCTAGGTGGAGCAGTGGATAGAGCACCAGCCCTGGATTCAGGAGTACCTGAGTTCAAATCTGACCTCAGACACTTAATAATTACCTAGTTGTGTGGGTTTGGGCAAGCCATTTAACCCTATTGCCTTGCAAAAACCTAAAAAAATAATGCTATGTCCTGAGACTTGTGATTTGAAGATAACAGAAATTGAAAGCATCCTCAATACTTCCATTTGTGTTAGGAAAGTAGAACTAAATAACAGTTGTAGTAATGTCCAAGTGAAGAAGCAAAGAAAAATTTGCCTGACTGTGAGAGTCTTTTGCATGCACTTTCAAAGACTTTGTGTTTGTACTTTCAATTAGCTGACACAATTAGCTGTATTCTGCTGTTGCCTGTCATGAGTTATGACTGACTCAGATGACTATCTAACAGAAAAGTCAATCGAAGAAATGAAGAGAAACTTTTATTTGTCCTAGTAGCATGTTTGTTTTACTTATTAGACAAAAGATTTGTTTCTAAAGTAGAATTCTTTTGAGATTCTAGTGAAAACAAGTTTTTTAAAGTTTAATTCAAATTTATACACATCAAATTAGAAGAGTTCATTATATGACACAGCAAAAACATTTTACCTAAAAATAAGTTATTAAATATAAGTTCACTACTAAAAATCATACTCATTGAATCACTATCACATATAAAAATGTGGATTATTTTGAAAAAAGTAATTTAATGATGGATTCTTGGAATTTACTTAAGCTTCATTATAATACTGTTTTCAGAATTCATACAATAAAAACATTATAGGTGAAATTGCTTTATAATGAAAATGTTTTATTGTCCTTTGAAAATTATCCTTAGAGTACCTGATTATCATACTTTAAGGTTTGTAAATCCCTTTACATATTATCAGATTTAATCCTTCCTCCTATTCTTGCCCCATATTTCATTGATAAGAAAACTGAGACTGAGAAAGGTTAAGTGACTTTCTAGGGAACCCAACTAGTAAAGGTCTGAGACTGAATATTTTGAATTCAAGCCTTTCTGATTCTAAGTCATTCATTCCACTTGCTCACTTACTTAGAAGGATTAATGTTGATTTCTATTCCATCATAGAAGTGTTGTAATAGGATTCCTAATCATTTGCTGATGATAAAGGTGGAAAATTTTGTCTTGTGATTCATTAATTTATTAGTCTGAAGATGAAGATAAACAATCTTATTCCTTCTAGTGCATTTTATTAGAAATGGGAGTGGAAAGTTTTTTTTAATTCCTAATAGACATATAGAAATTATAAGTGTTAGTAACCAGAAAACTACACTTGCTTCATCCCAACTCAGATTCCTTGCACTATAAGGATGTCTGGATCTGTGAGACTTAAGAAAAGTGACAAATAAACAAAGATAAAAGATCTAATACATTCCTACAATTGTTTATTACATTTTCCAGCTCCTTTAGCTGTGCTCTAAAAAAAACATACTGGAGCTTGAATTTTTTTAATAGTTATTCTAATTTAATTCTGCTTTTAATACAATAATTATTGCACGCCCAACAAAATATATTGATAAAATACAATGATTTTATGGTGTCATAGATAAGAAATTTGAGCAGAGATAGGACTTTGGTATCTTATCTCCTTCTCCTCCTTTCTTTAGCTTTTAGCCCATACTCCTTAGATCATCCCTGTCCTCTAGCTTCAATCTCTTTCTATTTGCTCTTTCCCCTTTTCCTTCTGCCTGTCTCTGCAGCTGTTTTTTTTTAATTCCTTGACCCTGATACACCTTCAGTCATCATTTTATATATCTTGTCTTTCCTTCATCCCTAAATTTTGAATAGTTTACCTTCACTTTCTCTAGACTCTCACCACCCCTTTACTTCTCAAACCCTTGCAAGTCCAGTTACTGTACTGAAATTTCTCTCCTTCTCAAGACACCAATTATCCCTTCAGTTGTCTTTCCTTAGTCATCATCTTCTTTGATCTTTCTGCAGCATTTGGTGTTGTTGGCTACCCCTTCCTTCCAGATACTCAGCTCTCCTATCTTCCAACTCACAGATCTTCTCAGAGATATAAAGGAATCTTCTCCTATGTAAAGTTGTCCATTGCCCATTTTTCCTATTGGTTGAGAGTAACTGCATTAACCAGAATAGCTGGTTTTCCTATTATGCTGTTATAGTTTTCCTATTATGCCCCAAATTTTATATTAATGAGTCATCTATATAAAGAAATTCCTCACAAGCAATTCTCAGCATCAGTGGAAACACAGTTTTGGATAAATATGCTTACATGCATTCATAAACATGTATAATAATGATGGGGAGAAAAAAATGCACATGTATATACTTAGAAGACAGTACTTTATGGTTTAAAAAATACTAACCTCAGGGCAACTGAGTGGCACAGGGGATAGAGCACCAGCCCTGGAGTCAGGAGTACCTGAGTTCAAATCTGGCCTCAGACACTTAATAATTGCCTAGTTGTGTGGCCTTGGGCAAGCCACTTAACCCCACTGCCTTGCAAAGAAAAAAAAAAACCTAAAAAAATATTAACCTCACAATAAATCTGTGAAGTAAATAACACAAACAATATCCTCAATTTTCAGACAAGGAAACTTAGTCTCTGAAAGATTAAGTGATTTGCTTCTGCTTATACCTGCCTGAGATATAATTTGAACTTGGGTCTCCTGACTCCAAAATGAATTGTATGGAATTTCACAGATCTTAAGAAAAAAAGAAAAAGACTTCTAACCTATAAAATGTGACAATACTTCCTACATATAATGCACTGGAAAACTAATGAACAGTGTCATAGAAGCCCTATTTATAACAAGTGTGGTAGCCTTAAATTGTTAAGATCCACATCACCTCAAATTTCTCACCCCCAAAGAGTTTCTTGCTGGTGAACAGCTGCCCATTTAAGTTCTTTATATAATCCAGATGTTGACAGCACAGGAGAAAGTAAAACACCTATAGACTCTCTTTGCTCCTGTGTATATTTTCAGCACTTGCATACTTCTCACATAGAATGACAGGCTCTAATCTTTTCCCTTTCTTCAGTGAACAGCTCATGATCTAATCTAATGTGCTTGCTATGCAGACACATGGAAATCTCATTACAAGTGCTTGTCACCTATTCACCAAAAGGTCTCAGCAAAGATGTCATTTTGCTCAACTCACTTAGCAGTGTCTGACTTTCACTCTTCTTTTAGATGGTCTGCGTGTGGCTCACAGATAAATACCTATTTGAAATGTCTTTCATCAACAGTCTTTTTTCTTTCTTCCTTTCTTTTTGTCATTTTTTAAAATCAAAATTGAAAACGAATGATGACTTTCTGTTTATTTAATCAGAGGTGTCAACATGTAAACTTGGTCACATACACAGGAACTTGTCTCCAACAACACCTTATTAATCTGAGCAACATAGATGCATTAGAAAAGTCTCTACCAATTTGACAGAAGCCATATAATGAAAACTGACAGCCAAGATTTCTACACTTGTTTAGAGGGTTTAGAAGCATTAATGTAGCACAAGTGAATTTTGTAGCACAAGTTTGAGAATAAGTCATGTATGGACCATAATTGAAAAGACAAATAGACTTCAAGTATTCAAATAATCTTAATTCAAAAGGATCTAATTTAAGCTTTATATAAACTTCAAAATTTATTTTTCAAAAAATGAGCTATAGAGAAATCACTTGATAGCTGAATATCCATCCATGTGTTATGACACTTGGGTAAACATACAGACTTTGATTGTTGAATTGTTTCATCATGTCCAAGTCTTCATGACTCCATTTGAGGTTTTCTTGGCAAAGATACTGGAATGGTTTGCCATTTCTTTCTCCAACTCATTTTATAGATGAGGAACTAAGGCAAACAGGGCCAAGTGACTTGCCCAGCGTCACAGGATAGGTGGCTATCTGAGGCCAGATTTGAACTCAGGAAGGAGTCTTTTTCTAACTCCAGGTGCAGTGTTCTATCCACTGTACCACCCAACTGCCCAAATATGCAAGCTAGGTCTTAAGAGAGCATGCATAACTTTCAAGAGGGCAAAGCTAGAGAAGGAAATGGCAAACCACTCCAGTAATTGCCAAGAAAACTACAAATGGGGTCACAAAGAGTCAGATGTGACTAAAAAGGATTGAACAACAACAAACTTTCAAACTGGTAATAAAACCCCACAAAAATTACAAAAGCAACTAGAAAATCAGGGCAGCTAGGTGGCACAGTGGATAGAGCACCAGCCCTGGGCCTCAGACACTTTATAATTACCTAACTGTGTGGCCTTGGGCAAGTCACTTAACCCCAATTGCCTTGCAAAAAACTAAAAAAAAAAGTGACTAGAAAGTCACTTCTAGTACTTGAAGAGAAACCCCATAGTATTCCTTCTGTGTAGGTGGTACAAATGTTACGGTACCCTATTTTTTAGATAAAGAAACTAAGGAATAGAGATTTAATTCTTTATCTAATGTCACACAGCTAGTGAATGTGGAGAATGGAATTTGAACCCCAGGCCTTCTAATACTTAGTGGTCATTATACTGCCCTGCCTGAAAATTCAGTTAGTTACTATACATCAAAAACATTTTCATTATCAGAGATAAAAGTGGAGCAATATTATGAGTATTTTTTTAGAAACTACACTGTTGTCCTGATATGTTTTCGTTAAATCCTAAGGCCGAAAAAAAGACATTTCTGCAAAATGAAAATCTCTTCAGTCATCTTTCAGAGGTGCAGTCTGCAAATTGTATTCATTCTTCATTTATCACATATCTTCCTAATGCCTTGCTCATGAAACTTCTCGTCTTACTAGTGTTTTAACTGTTGAGTCCTGTGAGATCCCAATTGCATAATTCCCTACCTCAAACTCCCTAAATTCACCATTGATACCCTTGATAGTTCTCTATGTCTTACTGCACCTGAATCCCAAGGCTTCATGTGTCATTTTTCTCTGTAGATAAGAATTTTTTAAATAAAAATGTATTCCTGTTTTGGATCCACATTAAACTTTTTTAGACAAAAATTGCAGTATTTGAAGTATATTTGGGAAGATTTAACTAGAAATGGAAGAGAAAGAAAATAGTGCACTTGGGTATTGGCATGGATTATTAATATCTTCTGTGGATATCATCTTGATTATGTTTTCTCAATTTGTAGCCAGATAGAAATAAATTTATTGTTTCATAAACACACATATATACATACAGCACAAGGAGAAAATAGATTATAAAATTGGAAACATATAAAGATCAGTTAAGTCAGGAAAGCAATCTCTAACTTCAGTGATAATCATTTATCTAATATTACTACTTAAATCTAACTAAAGATCAATGAAAAGCTTCTGGTATCCCACCAGAATACTAGAATATAAGATCAAAGCAAGTATATATTTTGAAGAGTACATACTTGACAATGTGGTCAAGGTTAATTGATGTATTGTTCTCCTTAGAGTTGAAAGTATTGTTAAAACTCAATTCAACAGGCACTGAGTGCCAACTTTAAATGAGACATTGATTAGGGATGGGAATATATGAAAAAAAATGAACATAATCCTAACCCTCAAGGGGATAACAGTCTGGTAGTAAGAGACAGAAACACAAATAAACTGAGAGATAATGCAGTGAATAGAGTGCCATCTTTGGAGGCAGAAAGACTAGGGTTCAAGTCCTACCCCAAACTCATACCCATCTGTGTGATCCTGGTCAGATAACTTAATCACTCAGTGACCCAAGAAAGAATTGCTGAACTACTTTAGTGGATAGAGTTTCTATGCATTGAGTTCCCTACAAAGATGAAATTCCAGGTCTGAACTAAAAATGAAATTCAGAATGTGCTTTTTGAAAGTGATAAAGTACCACAAATTAAGAATAGGAAAATCACATACAACTCAAGAAACTAAATGTCTTTTTTAAAAAACCTTTTGAAAAAGGGATAATGAAATCCCTTCACTTAATATAAACCTGATACTTCATGTTCTTAAATGCTGAAGAGACACTAGCTATGTTGGCTTATAGAGACTGCTCAATTTGGATCATATACTATTCCCATTGGTCTAAACCCTAATGATTAATTCCCCTTTGTCCCATAGCTGGCCAGTGGTTTAGAAATGCATTTATTGACATGAGAGGTAATCCAGGTAAAGTTGTTAATTTGACTGTGACCACAGAACAATTATGCTAAAACACAATATCATTAGGATAACTAATTCCAAGGCAGAATTAACTGATACTGTTACTTTAAATGACTAGGTCATTATACTGATAGGTCCCAGGGGTAACTATGGAATTAAGAGACCACAGAACTATTGTTTTCAAACAACTATAATATTAGGATTCTCATTGATTTTCAGCAATTATTGCAGACAGTCTATCCTTTTCTAGATTAGTGCCCTTTTATGAGCTCTTTCTTTCTATGACAAACTTCTAGAAATGTGGAAAATAAGAAAGGATCCTGTGCCAGCTTTCATCCAAAATGAGGCTTAGATTAAAATACAGATTGATATTGAAGAGATAGTGGAAGATAGTCAAAAGAGGCCTAGAATCAGAAAATATGAGTTCAAAACCAATCTGGAATCACTTCCTAACTCTGTAACCATAGACATCTCCTAACTTCACCAAGCTTCAATTCCTCCTCTTTGAAAATGGATAACACATCATTACATAGGGAAAATCCTGAGTAAATCTTCTAAGGTTTGATGGATTGATGATTTCTTTCACATAAACATTCCCTCCATTAAGGCAGATTGCAGCTCATTCATATCTCACCCTGTTTTTTCCATGTTTTTTCATATAACCTCTCAAAAGAAGATCTATCTTCCCAAGGAATTGGAAGTCTTTCTCTAGATCTTTCAGCATTTTGTGGGTGCTTCAGGAGAATCACAGTTTACTTACACAGCTTCATTTTTTTTCCTTCCAATAAGCTGTCTTTTCATATATTTACTGTAGATTTTGTGTAGTAATGAAATGAGTCACATGAGTAGAGCAAGCCAAGAGAGTAATCTATAGTTATGATGTTCACTCATACCAATTGGCAGGACAAAATCAGGAAGTATTACTGGATACCATTGTAGTCACAGAATAATTGCCAGAGGATGTATCAACTCAAAGAACTGTTCCCCTCCGGTAATCCTGAGCCCCTTGTCTGAGAAGGTTGAAAAGGGTCTGAGTAGTCTGAACTAAAATAATGAACCTCTCCCTCAAGTGGATTAAAACCCCAGAACTGACCCTTGAACCAAATGTTCAGGGGGGCCTCCAGAGCATGGATCAGAGCAGTCTTCATAAGACTGCTGGAACAGAAGATCAGTTCCAAAGGAATTCCAAATACAATGCAATTTCTAAGAATCCCAGAATCTGAATTGGAAGGGCCCTCATAGGCCTACTAATTCAGTGAAAACCTGAAGACTACCCTCTATGATATAATCAATGAGGGGCCATTCGACCTTTTCCCATAGACTTCTTGTGAACAGAAACTCCTTACCTTTTGAGGCATCCCCTTCTGCTTTTTACATAGTGCTAATTGTTAAAGGAAGCTTTTTCATAAATTAAGCCTAAATTTCCTCCTTTCTAACTTAAATTCATCATTTCTAGTTCTGTCTTGTCAGAATTATTCCTTTTTTTATTTGACATTCTTCAAAATTCTTGAAAAGTTATAATCTTCCCTTTTGTTTTCACACACACACACACACACACACACACACACAATCTTCTCTAGTCTAACCAGTACAGTTCCTTCAACTGATCATATATGACATGAACCTTCACATTCAGATCATCCTTCTTTGAACGCTTTTTAGCTTATTGATGTCTCTCCTAAAATGCTGTACCTAGAAATGAGCAGCACAATACTCTAGATATAATCTAACCAAGATGGAACAAAATAGGAAACCCTTCCCTGATTCTCAACACTGTACTTATTTCAATGCAACTTAAACATCACAATAGCTTTTCTAGTTGTCAGAATATAGCACTAATTCATTTGAAGCTTGATGTTGAGGCATGAGAATTAAGCATTAGAATTAAGACTCACCAGAACAATTTTCATTTTCTGAAATACTTATCTTCACTCAGAGATGTTTTTTCTTAGATTTTTTTCCATTTGTAAAAATGAACACTAATTTGCTGGGCAAATTAGATGTTGAGGTGGAAATGAGATTATAATATATTAGAAAGAAAACAGAGTGTATGCATATATAATGTGCCTGAGTTCTGAATGCTCCAAACTGTACTCTATTCCATCTTTTGTTCCTGCCTGCTATCACCTGATATGGCTTTTCACTGTTTGGATAGCACTTCATAGATTTGCAATTTTTGCATTATTTTCCCCAGAGGAGAAATACATTGATTTTTGTGATCCCTTCCCCAGCTCCAAAATGTAAAATCATTTTTATGCTTTAACATGTTTCCATAAGGTCAGGGTGATATAATAGATAACACAGTGAGGACCATGACCTTAAGCAACCCGCAGGGACAATTGGAGAATTGTATTGAAGGATATAGAGGGCACTGAAGTCTGATGGCTACTCCTGTGGGTGGTTAGTGTAATTTGTAGATGGAATTGTTGGTCATTTAAGAGGCTGGAAAACTAAGGGATGGGACAGCTAGGTGGATTGAGCACCAGCTCTGAGTCAGGAGGATCTGAGTTCAAATGCAGCTTTGGACACCTAATAATTGCCTAGCTCTATGACCTTCGGCAAGTCATTTAATTCTATTACCTTAAATAAATAAAATTAAGGGGAAAAAAATAAAAGAAAAAAGAAAAACTAAGGGGTTCAGAGAGGGCAAGAGTTGGAGGGAGATGGACTATGATCCACATATTAAATTTATCAGGGAGGATGGAAAATAACCTGGAAGATCACAGATAACAGCAGCAAGGATCTATTTGGGATGGTATAAACCTTAAAAATAGAGCAATGCCTTTTCAGTGACATAGCAGAGGGAAGGTCTGAAGGTGGCAAGAAGAAACAAGAAATATCGCAACTCTTTCTCCTGGCCCTGTGTATTAGAGGAGGAGGAGCAGCCAGACTAAAGAGATATGTTATCAGAAAAAAACTAGGTGGCAACAAGTGCCAGAAAATGTAAGAAATGTAAGAGGAAGATGAATGATGGGATAACAAATGAGGATTCCAGAAGAAAGACACAGGCAATGGGAGAATTATATCTTAGTTTACTCTGCAGAATGGAGAAGACAGAAATGACTGGGGCATTTGCTGGGCTGATTCCAGACATCCTGTCCACGTGATATCAGTCTCTGGGTTTCTGTGGACAGACCTCTGAGGAGGGATGATGATCACCATTCATATAGAATTATATTAAGAAGCAGGAGCAATTTGTGGCTAATGATTTGCTAGGGAAAATATACATTTGAGTGTCCAGAATAAAATGCCAGTTGTGCTAGTTCTGCTTCTGACCATTATTAGGATTAGATTTGTTCTTGGTCCCAGGACAGATTTAGGAGCAATGGGTAGAAGAGTGAGATTGTAGGTGGTAAAGGGGGGGAATTATTCCCTAACAATGAACAATTTGTTATTGTTATTATTGTTGTTGTTCATTTGTTTCAGTAGGGCTTAATTTCATGACCCCATTTGGGGATTTTCTTGGCAAAGACATTGGAGAAGTTTGTCATTTCCTTCTACAGATCATTTTACAAATGAGGAAACTGAGACAAACTGGGGGAAGTGACTTGCTCATGGTCACATAGCCAATAATGATCTAAGACCAGATTTGAACTCAGAAAGGTGAGTCTTCCTGACTTCTGGTCCAACATTCTTATCCACTGCATCAACTAACTGCCCTGACTTTTGAACAGCCTAAAACTATCCTAAAGGGAAATGAATTGCCTACCGAGACAGGAAGACCCTATCACACGAGATTTTTCAGACAAAGACTGGATGACATTTCACCAGATAAATTTTAGGTGAGATTGTTGTTCAATTATAAATTGAACTAGAAGGTGTCTGAGGTTATCTTCCAGTTCAAAGATTCCGTTAGTTTCTCCCCAGGAAGGTGATCCTTCATTTTTCCCCCCTTTGTTATGTGTTCTCTCTGGTTCCAAGCTGACTTTCCTGGATTTGGAACTTCACTATGCATATCTATACAGTTTCATTCTGAGACGTTTGGATTTAGTTATCCTGTGATTTCTAGCTTGACAGTTGCAAAAGACTTCCTGTTTATTCGGCCATTTTATACCATAACCTGTCTTTCAGTAAAATACTTTTACTTATCAGTTTATTTCCCTAATAATTTTCTGTGTCACCTTTTCTCCAAGAGACCCAAACCCAATAAGCATAGTTCTCTAATCTTGACTCAAACACTGCCTAAGCATTGATCACCCTGCAGCCCTCCATCTGAGGCATGATACTAACAGTTCAAAAGATTTAGGTAAAGCTTCCTATTTTCCAGGATCTCATGAAACCTTACAGGAAGAAACTAGTGAATGCAAAAGTAGGCAGCCAGATGCTTAGGGTTTCTGATCTAATGAAAACTTTTTTATATTTATGAAACTCTATCCCCCTAAGCATCACCTATAGCCCAGACAACAACATAACCTTTGTCTTATAATTCTCTGGTAGCCAAAATCACCAATGGAATCTCTAAACTTTATGAGCTTTTTCTTCTTGTCTGATTAAAGTAAATCCCCCTGCAAATCTGTACTTCCCCAGTGATAATCAAAATAAAAGTACCTGCTTTGATAAAGGTGTTTGGATTAGGAGTTGAAGCCCCTATGGACCAGTTTGGGAAGCAACTCAACAGCCTAAATTTAACCATCTCCCATTTCCCAGAATTTCTGTAGAAAAGATGCATCAGTTGATGTTGCATAAACCAATCATTTCAGGGAAAATACATTTCTTTTCCTGGCACTAATAAACATATTGTCTAAAACAAAAAGATGCCAAATCCAGCTATGGTTTACTGCGAAGTCTGAAACCAGAGCTATTTTTCTCAGAGAAATTACTCTCTTATAAAAATACACTTGTGTGATTTGTCTAAACTAGACCCACTAGTTCCAGTTAGCCAGACCTACTTGTTAACCTGACCAGAAATTGCAACTCTCTAAGAATTTCTGAAAAATAACTACTAAAAGGTGTTGAAACAATTCTCTACATCTAATGTTGAGATCCCAGTAACCTTTGTCATGAAGCAAAGCAAGGAAGTATAGCTCTGCTACCAAAGATAAGCCTTGGATATAGATGTCTTGTGGCTAGGTCCTGGGCCTTCCTGTCTCCTTCTTTAGTATTTCAAGCAGTGATCTCATTAGTTCTCATAAATTCAATTATCAGTTTTATACTGATGAGTCTTGAGTCTACCTAATCTAGCTCTAACTTCTAGGCTGACCCAGTCCCCCATGTCCACCTGCCCATTAGATATCAAACACTGAACATCTGCATAGACATCTTAAACTCAACTTTAAAAATTAACTCTTTATCTTTTCCCCTAACCCTACCTTCTTCCCAACTCCCCATTACAGTTGATTACACTGCCCTCCTAATCATCCAGGCTCATAACCTACATGTCATTTTGAATTATTCACTATCTCTCACCTTACTTTCCATATCCAAATTAGCGCCAATATTTCTTGATTATTCCCTTGTTACATCTTTTGCCAAACTCCCCATCTGTACTGACTATCCCACCACCTTGTTGCGGGTTCCCATTACCTCACACCTGACTGTTATGAGAGTCTGTTGTTCAGTTTCCCTGTCACAAGTCTTTCCCCATTTCATTCCATCCTCCACTAAAGTAGAAGTCTAATCATCACCCACCACCCTTCATTAAACTTTCTGTGATTTCTAGGATCAAATATAAAATCCTTTGGTCTTCAAAGTCCTTCAGTGTCTCAAAATAATGTTAATACTTTTGAACACATTTCCTAATTCCTTTATTTGCCTTAGCAGAGATTCTATGGAAACTATTCTTCCTGGGGCAGCTAGGTGGTGCAGTGAATAAAGCATGGGCCCTGGAGTCAGGAGTATCTGAGTTCAAATCCAACCACAGACACTTAATAATTACCTAGCTGTGTGGCCTTGGGCAAGCCACTTAACCCCATTTGCCTTGTAAAAACCTAAAAAAAAGAAAACCTAAAAAATAAACTATTCTTCCATCATAGTTGACTGTATGACCACATAATAGTCATACAGTGTTTTAAGTTTGAAAAATGCTTTACACAAACTATCTCATTTGATTTGTTTTATGACACTACCTAAGTATCTTTGATCAAGTCATTTAAACTTTCTGGACTTTAGCATCTGTAATTAAGAGGTTAAATTTAATGACTTAGAAGTCTCTCCCAGTTCTAGAGCTAGAATTCAAATATATATATATATATAGTCCTGTGAAGGAGGTACAATTTTTATTCCCATTTTACAGTTTAAAAGACTGCTGTTAAGAGAAATTTAGTGATTTGCTCTAGTAAATTATTGAAATAGTATTAGAACTCAGATCTCTCTCTGATTGCAAGTCTAGTCCTCTCCATGATGCCATGCTTCCTCCATTTAGCTACAACTTTCTTTTATGTTCTTTCATTTGTAGTGAGAATATCAAGGTCAGTCGAAGTCATATTCTCCCCTAGATGTCTACTCCTTGGCCTTTAGTCTAAGGTACTCATTTAAAGTCCCAAGAACTAAATTTATGTTTATTGACATCTAATACTGGATTGACATCTAATACTGGATTCTTAGAATTCTATTTTCCCCCCTCTGACATCTCTTTGGGGGTTTTGTTTTTGTTGTTGTTGTTTTTGCAAGGCAGTGGGGTTAAGTGACTTGCCCAATGTCACACAGATAGGTAATTATTAAATGTCTGAGACCAGATTTGATCTCAAGTCCCCCTGACTCCTGGGCCGGTGCTGTATCCACTGTACCACATAGATGCCCCTCCCTCTGCCATCTCGAATCTAAGCAGAAGGGAATTGCATAGTATCAAGAGCTATAAAGTCCTTTCCCAACATTTCCTCATGGCTTTTCCAACAGAGTGCAAGACTAGCATATTTTTCCATACTAGGAAGGCAGACAAAGGATCTGATTTCCAAGGACCAACTGAGCTAGCTGAGTCTAGAGAACTTATGACCAATGGGCTGGCTGCTTGGTGATAAAGTTTTTGGCCATGGAAACCTATGGAACAAAGGAAAAACCAAAATACCTAACACTTGATGAATTGGATTTTGTTTAATGTTTTGAAGAGGCAATTATATATGAGTATGGAGTCTGAGTATTGTCAGTATCTTGAATCTAGAAAGGGTGACATGATTTACAACATTTTATCATTTTAAAGAAAGAGCGTACCATCCTATTCATTTTTAATGTAAGGCACTCTGAAATGTAAAAGGAGCTTTTAACACTCTAATGGGCTTTCAGCCCAGGCAGAAGATTTCAGGTAGCCACAATAATGATCTTCTTCTTACTTCAAACATACATAAAGAGTTGGGGTTTTCATTTTGTCATCAACTCCTCAAACTCTTAACCTCTCTTGTTTACAATTTGTATTGGTCTTTAATCCTTTTCTGAGAGATGGAGATCAAAAGGATTTACTTTATTTTAGAGGCAGTCTGGTATATTAGAATCCTGAATTTTGAGACAGAGCACCAGATTTTGAGTCCTGGCTCTAATGCTTAACTCCTATGTGACCTTGGACAAGTCTCTTAATTCTTTGTGACTCAACTTCCTAATCCACTAAATGAGGGAGTGTTTTTTGTAATGAACCTTTAAATCTTTAATACCATAGATGCTATAGATGAACTGTTAGGAAATAAGTTATAAACTCTTGAGAAGAAAGGAAAGATAAGTATGAATTTTGAGTGTTTTCAATAGCCAACATCAATTCATGATTTGACTTGAAGACAAAGATTCTTTTCCAATCCTGTTGCCTATGGTGGACTGAAATACTTAACCTGATTAAAGCAAACAGGGTTAGTTGGTCAACAAGCATTTAATTAGTCTTCACTATGTCCTAGTCATTGTACTTAAGTACTAGGCATCCAAAAAAAAAGGCAAAAACATAGTCCCTGCTTCCAAAGAACTCACATTCAAATGGTCAAGAAAATATGGAATTTGAGCTGAGTTTTGAAGTAAACTAAGAAAGCTGGGAGTTGTAAGTTAAGAGGAGAGATTTTCAGGTAAGGAGACACCTTGTACAAATAAACAAAGTCAGGAGTTGGAGCATCATATGTGAAGAATAGTCTTCTGGTGTAACTGGATTGTAGAGTGAATGAAGGGAAGTAAAGTAGAAAATAACTGGAAAGGTAAGAAGAGGTCAGGTTTTTGAAGGGTTTTTAAAGGCCAAACACAAGATTTTTCATTTGATTCTGCAGGTTATAGGGAGCCACTGGAAATTATTGAGTAGGAGTAAGGAAGGATGTCAAACTTGGAAAATGGATTCATGTGAGGAGAGGCTTAAGATAGAAAAATTACAAAACAATTTAAGAGTCTCACATGCTAATAATCATGGAGTTGTTTCCCACTGACAGATTTTTTATCATCACCTAGATGAACCCAAAAGTTATGTTACCTCTCCATATTTTCCCCAAATGCTATAGAATCACTAGAAGGCAGTTAACCTGCAGTTCATTTAATTCCTAGGACTGTTGGAATTGAAGCTGGAAGGGATCTGAGAGATCATTTCATTAATTTCCTCATTTTACAGATGATGCAATTTTGTCACTGACAAGTGAAGTAATTTGTAAGGTGATAGATGGAAATCAAAATCTTAATATGTGAAGTTTAAAAATATACAGCTTTTTTCTCTTAAGTCAGCAATGTACATTTTAAGTGAGTATACATTCTCAATTAACCAACCTTTATTAATTGGTTACAATGGACCAAGATTTTTTTTCTAGGTTCTGGGGTAAGAGTTCCTGCCCTAAGCAACCAATAACCTACCAGAAAATCCTGAAATATTCTGCATATTCTTCTGGTCAATTATCTTGCACCCTGTTTTTGACATGAATTTGGAGTTTGGAGGTGGTCTGGTATGTTAGGATCTTGAATTTTAAGACAGGCCTGGTTTTGATTCCTGACTCTGATGCTTAACTCCTACCTTGGTATGGCTTAACTCTTTTGACTCTACTTCCTAATATACAAAATGAGGGCATGGTTTTTGTAATGGACTTTTAAATCTTTAATCCCCCTCATTTTATAGATCAATTGTTTCTTGGTAAGGTCACACTGATTTCAGTTGGACTGTTCAAGCCATGTCTATAATTCTTCAGTTGCTGCTATTGCCAAATAATTATTATTTCTGTAGTGTTGCTTTAAATGGCTCTTTATTATATTTTTTATTTGTTCTACTATAAAACTGGTGGTCTTATGCAATACTATCCTTGTAACTTGGGGTCCCTGAAAACCTCTTGTTATCCAGCCTTTTCACTTGACTTTAACACTTCAAATGCAAGTAAGTTACCTTCTTAGGACAATCAATGCACATTTATTCAGTGCATTCTATATACCAGATGTGGTGCCAAAATAATTATAATTAAAAATAAAACATTTTTATAAATCACTAGTCTTAATATGTGGATGGTTCATTGTGACTCCATTCCTTCTTTCCATCAATAATACTGTCATTTTCTAAATCTTATTCCCTATATCCTTTCCATTATCAAGTTTTGTGAATTCTTCTTTCAATAGTGCCTTCCATTTCTCTCCCTTCCTCTATTTTAACTTATGCCACCCTAATTTAGACCTTTCTGCTCTTACTATCTGAACTTTATAACCTCCAAATAGATCTCTCCTATCCAATTTCTTTCTCACTGCATGTCCACTGTTTAGTTTTATTAAACCTACTTTCAGGTCACATTCCTGCTCAAAAATCTTGGGTATGGCTATAAAACAAAGTCCTTACTTCTTATGCCAGTATTTAATATCTTCTGAAGTCTAATCAGCATATATTTTTTCATTTACTCTAACTTTATCTTTCACAGTTCCCCAATCAAACTCCAATTAACCTACTCCCATCAGTATAGCTGATATTAACAGTCCCTCTTCCCCTCACTTTGAATGACCTTTTCTCTTATTACTCCTAATATTGAACTCAGTTTACATCTAATATGTAAAATGAAGTGTTTGGTGTAAATCACATCTGAAGACTATTCCAACTGGTTCTTCAAATTCCCACTCAGGTCTTCCTTTCTTTATCATTACTATGACCATAATAGTCCATGGTGTTCAATTTGTCCTCAGAACCTCTATAAAATGTGTACCATTCCTACTGAAGTCCTATTTTGAGGTTCTTAAAGGTTTTGTCAGCAGAGTGTAAGACAGGGGCAGCTAGGTGGCACAGTGTAGAGCACTGGTCCTGGTTCAAATCTAGCCTCAGACACTTAATTACCTAGCTATGTGACCTTGGGCAAGTCACTTAATCCCATTGCCTTGCAAAGCACCCCCCCCCCAAAAAAAAAGAGTATAAGCTCTATGGGCTGTTATCAAGATGGAAAGGCTTCACTACAGTGCTGGGTCTAAAGGCTAGTTGTCCACTGAATAAGACAAGCTGCACTAAATAAAAGTTCATTACCTGGAAGTTGGAAATTGATATCTTAGTGTCCATTTTAGGATATTTTTGGAAGAAAACATCATCAATGAAATGAAGAAAGGGAGCATAAAATGACCCAATGTCCCATGCTACCTCTTTCTGTACCAAGAATGACAAAAAGAACAGAGTACTAAGAACCTAGACTATCTACAAACACTAATTTAATTTAATTGGTGCCCTCAATAGGTGATTGATGTGTAACTATTGAGTTGCTATACTACCATAGGAACTGGAACATATCCATAATAACATTCTTGATAATATGAGCCAGAAGACATGATGAAGGTACAGCTAAATGGAGAGAGTTCATAGGTTTTTCTTGGAGTGGCAAAGAGAGGAGTAACAGATTTCATCCTCATCTTTGAATATGAGGCCATTAATTCATGTAATATTTGATCCTCTTGCCTTGCACTGTTCACAAAGAACATAAATAAACAGATCACTCTTATGATGATAGCTTATATAGCAACATCCATTACAAAGGATGAAATAGAAGAATTATATAAAGAAACTCATAGAGATCATGCAAATGAAGTTAACATCTGTTTTGTCCCTTGTAATATGAATGTAAATTTAGGAAATATAGGAAAGAATGGTAAAAATTACATTAGAAAGTGTGGGTTGAGATCAAGATATTAAGTAAGAAAAAGGCTTCTAGATTATTTAGAAGCCTTATTCTTGTCTACTATGAAAACTTTATTTTCCAAAAACAACCATTTGCTAACTCTGGTACACATTAAGCACAAAGCATCATAAAAAAAACAATTTAACAGATGGGGAGTAACTCTTTATAGATAATAAACATTTCAAAAATATCTGTAGAGTTATGTCACTAAATTGTTAGAGTACAAGAAAATTCCAAATTAGAGAAGAGAAAAAAAAAGGAAATAAACAAGAAGATAACCTCTATATTTATAGCAGCTCCCTACCCAAGCTGTTTAGGTGATGGTAATTCTAGGAAGTTAGAACTAGACAAAAGTAAAGGCATTAACTCCCGATTTCCTGGTGAGTTAGCTGGTATAAAATAATTGCCACTAGTAGCCTAGAAAATATCAACAGTCAACAAACCCAGAGAAACAATGAAAGAGAAGGCAGCACAAGTTTAGAGTACAAGTTCATCTGCATTACCATAGAGAAAAGGAAAACAAAAGAATTCAGAAGTTTGCCTCATTAAACAGTTAAAAGTAGTTGAGAAAAGAGGGCTAAAGAAACCTTGAAGCTAAATCAAGTTCTGTTGTCAGTGGTATATTAAATCAGTATAAAACAAGGATATGAATCTGAATATTAGTAGCATTTTTATAATGACCTATCCCTATTATCAGTCACTGACAGGAGAATCACTGGACCCAACTAAATAAAAAATATGATAAATCCTTATTGTAAACAATTCAATTTTAAAGTCTCATGATCTATCTGCAAGATAGCCCAAAGAAGGGAAGGTTCTCTTCCAAAGAAAGGAACTCACTCAACTTTTCAAAAAAAGGTAAATATCAATTCGTACACCTGCATGCAATCATACAATCACATCTATAAGATATTTATGTGAAATGTCTGTGCAAGTTTCAAAGGCATTTTTGATAAAAATGTGAGAAGAGAAAGACAAGCTTTGTAGGTGATTTCTACATCAAACCACACCTTTAGAATCAGACAATTCACTAAGAGATGTAGAAAATATAGATCCAACTGTGTTTATGGTTCAGTGATTTTAAAATAGTATTTGACTCAGTAGGAAAAGTAAAATGTAGCCCTGAACAATGTCTGCATACACCAAGTGTGTAAAACTATAATATACATAACTGTGGAGATAACTTCATTCAATGACCTGCTGAATATTGTCATCAAGTGAGAAGTCAAACAGAAAAATATATATTCACCAAAAATGTTTACTGGTATCATTGAAAGTGCCTTGCATTTAAAAAATGGAGACTTCTCTAGAGTTTTTGAAGTCATACAAATGGGTTTTTTCATAGTGCTTAAGGTAATAAATATCAATCTTTCTAGGTAAAACTACTACATTGTGAAAGAAACTTGACAAATGATCTGACATAGGTGAAAAGTAATATTGTCCAGACTAACTAGGCAAGTGGCATGTCAAATTAGTTCATCAGTGCACATCTTTTCAGTATATGCTACATATGAATATTCGAGTAAGAGCATATCAGACTGAATTATATTTGAGAAATCATGTCTTATTTTGAAAGATCCCAGACTATTCATTGTTATAAAATCCTTCTTAAATATTATCTCAATAGTAATACTATGTGATTTAATATATGTGTGTATTTTTATACACACACACACACACACACACACACACACACACACACACACACAGCACTGGCCCTGGAGTCAGGAGGACCTGGGTTCAAATTTGGATTCAGATACTTGATAGCTACTAGTTGTATGATCATGGGCAAGTCACTTAACCCTGATTGTCTTGCATCTAGGGCCATCTCCAGTCATTCTGATCCATATCTGGTCACAGGACCCAGATGGCTCTGGAGGAAAAAGTGAGATTGTTGTACCCCCTCACTTAAATCCAGTTCATGTACTTGTCATGGTATCACCTCCTGATGTCATGATCTTCTTGGAGAAAAAAAGGACAAACATCATCATATCAAATGAATTTAAAATATAGATAACTGGAAGGGCATTGAAAAAATGAACACTGGACATGAGTAGGCAGTTAGCTAAAATTTGCTAGGTATGAATTCAATATAATAGGATATTACCTACAGCTTCCTTATTAAGTAGTTGATAAAACAAGAATCAACATATTTTTTCCTTGTAATGTGGGTCATTGAGTCAAATCCAGCCCATCTTCTCTTTTTGTACAGTTCACAAAGTTAAGAATGATTTTTATACTCTAAAGTTTTATATTCAAAAATGTAAAAACTATTCTTATCTTGCTTGCTGTACAAAAAAACAGGTGGTGTACCAGATTTGATCCTTGAGTGCTAATTAGCTGATCCCCAGCATAAAATATATTTTCAAGGGCAGGAATGTTTATCTGTGGAAGTGGTTCAATCAGTACTAAAAATTGGGTACCACTTGTTTTGGCACTGACTTTACTTTGATATCTACCCAATTAGGTTGTTTTAATTAGATCTGTTCAGCAATACAATAGAATCCTTTAAAAAAAAATGAGCTTCCTATCATTAGGTGATAGAAAACTACAGGGATGTTGTAGAAGATATTTTTCCATTTGTGGAGAACTAGCTGTTCTATGTCCTTCAGTTGTCCCATGCATATTTAAGAATCTATGAATCTGAGCTCCTTAAATTAGAGCCTTGGTTTTTGTATTCTAATTGTGAGTGGATTAGTCAAGTGATAGTATCTGTGATTTTGTGAAAGTAGTTTCTCATTCTGAGCATTTTCTAGAGAATTTGGATTTCCATATTCCACAGGCTAGACAGCAAAATAATAGGGATGGACTTGGAAGTAGTGAAAAAAGTACACTTTTAAAAGGTTTATCTTTCCCTAAAGTCTGTTTAGATAGTCATTCTCTTTCATCTCGAATATCCATTTCTCCATCTGCTATTGAATAAAGAAGAAAATGGGAGAAAGAAGATAAATTTGAGTGAGATAAGAGAGTGGCAGGGTTTACCAGACACTCCTGAATAAAGAAAGAATTAGAGTGACTCTGGTGACTGGCCTCTTTACTTGGTCCAGAGAGGAAGAAATCTGAGAAATAAATAATCTTCTACCAAGTAAATCCCTTGGGACATTGGGATGCGATGGTAAGAAATAGTAGAATCCTCTTTATCAGGAAAATAAAGAAACCCCGTAGGCTTCCTAGAGAAGGAATCTTTATTTCCTAAAAGCTTTAGTTTCCTTCCTATAACTTCCTTGATAATAAGGCCCCTCCAGCCAAAGAAGTATTTATGTTGAATGTTCTTTAGTTCCTACTTGAAATTCTTTTCTACAAATCAACTTTTGAAACATTTTCAATATTGGCAGCATCCATCTCTCATTCCTGCCAAATTAGTTGTGTCTTTTCAATGAGCTATTTGCTTTCATTGGTGCTGAGTTTTGGATCACTACCTTGTAATCCTATTATGACCTGTCTTTTTAGAGCACCAGTTTGCTACAATAATGAAAGAACCTTCAGCTTCAAAGAACTGTGGGTTATTTAGAAGGGAGAGCTGGGAAGGAAATCAGTTAATTGCATGCTGTCAGAGTGGTTTTAGGTGATTTTGTACTTTTAAAAAAATTTTTTTTCAATTTTTGTGATCACCTAAAATATAGACATTTCAAACTTGGAATTTCAATGGCAAATCAACCACCACTATAAAACCAGGTTTTTGCAAATTAAAAAGATGACTCATCTGTGAGGATGGCATTGTATTGATGATACAATGAAAGAAGAGAGAGTTTAAAAAAACCTCTCTTTGTATTCCTGACCTTGAAGAAAATTATAACTTGTTTGTTACAGAAGTTGAGCATCTAATGTACTGATGCACCTGTTAGTTGCTCTGTATTAAACAGAAAAGCACTCCCAATTGCCTGTGATTGCTTTGAAGGTGAAATATTTTCTGTAATCCAGTGAACTGGGTTTTGCTACTGTTACTATTGTGGATTCATTTATATTGTAGAGTATCTGTTGTCTTGAATTACTTATTGCTTCCAAAAAAAAAAACCTACCATCCATCCATTCTCTATTTCAGCACTGTTAGAATATGTTTGTCTTGTGGTTGAGACTTTCCAAGGTAATATCATTGTAATTCTCTTTTTTTGCTATAGAGATCATGAACCACGCTGCTCCTGCTAGAAAGCTAGAGGAAGTCCTCCATCTAGCAGAGCTCTGCATAGAGGTATTACAGCAGAATGAAGAGCATCATTCAGAGGTGAGGAAAATGGTTTTTAAATGTAGAATTATGCTCCAGGCACTTTTTTTTTCCTTTAATAGGAGCAACACTAAAGAGCAGGTTAGCCACATCAGGCCACTCACCTTCAGGGAGGGAAGTTTATGTAAAATGAATAGAAATCAAATTATGCTTGCATTTCCTTGATGAAATCTTTGGTTCAGAATTAGAAATTGAAAGGCATAGAAAGAGAGAGATTTGTGATAGTACCAGAGGTGATGAAATGTCACAGAAAGCTTGTGTAGTTTTAAAGCAATTCAGTTCAAGAAAACCTGGACAGGTATTGAGTATCTGCTATCAAAAAAGAGTGAGTAGGTTGCTTTGAGAGAACAGAATGAAGAATCAGACAAGGGTTCATAGATTTAGAGTTTGGGAGAACCTTAGAAGTCATCCACAGGGCAACCTCCTTATTTCACAAATGAGGAAACTGAGACCCAGGTTAATAGACTTGCCCCAAGCAGCCAGCTAATAAGTGTTGTAGATGATATTCACTAATCCAAGCCTTCTTGATTCCATATCCAATACTGTCCACCATGTCCCACTGCCTCCCATAGCCAGCTTGGCCTAGGGTCAAGTAGGAAGAGTGAGCCTTGTACACAGATAGCTATAAATAAAAGACATAATGTACAAGTCCACTGAGATATACAAAGTTTTATGATAGTACGGAGAAGTAAGTGAGCAATTCTGGCTTGGGAAATAGTCATAATAGTTGGCATCTCTATAATGCTTTTAATGTAGAGTCCAAGCAGAAGTTTACTAGAGACTTCCAAGTAGCATATTAACCTTCAAATTTCTACTTCTTTACACAAGCTGGTCAAATCTTTATATAGATAAAGCACTTTGTTAACCTTAAAGCCTATATAAATGCTAGCTAAATCAGTTTTCATTGTGTTTTTAATTGATAAAAAGCAATGGTTTTCAAATTCAAATTTCAAGTTAGCATTATCTGAACATACTAAAATTAATATTTATTCTCCTAGTTTAGACTTTAAAAGTGACTCCACATAAGGTCAGGGCTTTTATTTACAATAATGAAAGAGATTTCTTCTTTTTTTCCTTCCTTTCATTTTTTTTCTTTTTTTTTTTTTGCTAGAGAAGGAAGAGGAAACTTTCTTTACATAAGGCATAATAAAATTGAGCCCTATAGAATCAGTTTGGTTATTGAGGAACCACAAAAAGTGAATATATACATACATATATATATATATATGAAAATGTGTATGTGCATATATATCTAAAATTTATAGGGCATTTACATTTAATGAAAACCTATTCTCAAAAAATGTAAAAAGCTATAGGAAGTATATTTTAAACAACTCCCTGAGTAAAGATATCCATGAAACCATACCATGGTTAAACGAAAATTTATTGTATCTGGTTATAAATATGATCATTCAAAACATCTGCTTTTCGCTCACACTGTGGAATCTAGTTTTTACCTTGCATCTGTCATGTGTGAACTTGTTATGGATATTTTATTTTAAACTGAAGAAACAGCTGCTTCAATAATTTGAGATGAATTCCCAGGAGGTTCTATTCTACACTGGTATCACTGCTGTGTTATACTGCAAATGATTATTTGATAAAATAGATGTGTTTTCTCTTTGTCTTTTGTTGCAAAGCATTATCATCAGAGTATTAGACTTTTTCAAATGAAAAAACAACTAATTCTGATTGGATACCAAATTACAGTGTATTTTTCTATAAAAGAGATAGATTCTTTATGGTCCGAATAGTTGTGCATATTTTTCTTTACTAGCACCAATAAGGGAAAAGGTAATTATGTAAGGTTCAAACTCATTACTCTATTGTGATCCTCATTTCCTACCATTTAAAGGTAATTATTAAATGTTACATACTCATTGCAATTACAATCAAAATTTGCAGGAAAACTAATGTACATATTAAAATGTAATGGGCACCAACAAAACAAAAAACAGATATTATTTTCCAACCTCCAAAAAAAATTAAGTTTATTGAATATAGGCCACCTTAACATGAGACTATATAGAACTAGAGTCAGAAAACACAAGATTCCATAATAAAAACTATGACAATGAATTTCTTGTTTTTTTTTAATATTGTAATGTTTTCCCATTCTACAATGCTTTCAAATCCTTGGATTCCCTCAGGGAAGAGAGGTATGTGTCCCTTTGCACACAAAGTAACATTGTTTTACCCATATTGCTAGTATATCTCTCTTTATTTTATGGCACTTTATTATAAAAAAATCTGATTATTTTAAAGACAATTTTTATCCTTGAAACTCAAGGATGAGTCATTCTCTAATTAGGCTAGGTGTTGTAATGTTGTTGGGTGTATGTTACCAGTGATTAATTACATATCACCAATTTTCCTGTTACCCATCTCAGTGAATCAATATGTCTTGGGGATTTTTTTTTCATATACTGACAAATCTATTTTTCTCTTAACATTTATGGGGAGTGAATTTTCTGGTTTGCAATGTCATTTAAAGTGAATCGGTGTTCTAGCTCCCAGGTCTAATATTTATTTTGCTGTATGTTCAAACCAGACTTTCCTGACTCCTTGAAAGAGTACCTAGATCAACTCCCTTGGTAGAGGTTAATCTATCTGCCTCCAAGAGACCTTCAAGTGGCTCATGTGTCAGGTCCTTTTATTTCCATTCTACTTCTGTTCACAGTGGCAGTTTACTTTTCAGGGCTAAAAGGTTGCTTCTGTCCTTCGGCAAATTTTCAGATAAGCAGGTTTCATCTCCTTCAGATCTTTGACAGTAACTTTTCTCCCTCACTCTGAAGGTCTAACGACCTCCTCTCTCTCAGCCCTACCTCAGAATTCCTATTCCTTCATAGGAAGGTTATATAATCTTTTCTGGTGAACCTCAAGACTAAATTTGCTCTCGGAATAATGACTACATTTTCAGTTGTACCAGTAAGCCTATCCAACTACAAGGTGTCATAATTGACACAATTCCAGAGGAACTAGATGTTCCAGTTATACTTTCTAGTAGACTCAACCATATTATCTATCTGTATAGGAGTTGTGGACATCAAACAATAGATGAGGAAAACAAGCCCTAGTGAAGGGCTGTTAATTCGTGATAGAGACAGTATTAAAATCCTTATTCATGATGCAGTTCATTCTTCATTCTCCAATCAATTCAACAGGCAATTAGTAAGCACCTACTATGTACAAGACCTTGTACTAGGGATTTTGTTTTTCAGTTGTTGCAGTTGTGTCTGACTATTTATGGCCCCATTCAGAACTTTCTTTGCAAAGATACTGGAGTGGTTTGTCATTTCCTTCTCATTTTACAAAAGAAAAACTAAAACAAATAGGTTTAAGTGACTTGCCCAGGATCATATAGCTAGTAACTGTTGAAAGCCATATTTGAACCCAGGGAAAATGAGTCTTTCTGTCTTTAGTCCTGATGCTCTATCCACTGTGCCACCTAACTATGCTAGTGATACAAAGATTAAAAAGTACTCCCCCCCCCCCAAGCAGCTTACAATTTATGATAAAAATGAGTAAACAGAGAAATAAATACAAGAATTGTGAAGAAAAGGAATTGGAGCGGGGTTTGCTTCTGCAGAAATAATAACAAAAAGTATCAAGGGAAAGAAATGCTGCCTTAGAAAAAGCAGCTCTGGATCACCATAGGATTAGGGGACTGCCAGTTGATTTGGGATCATTCCTTCCAGGATACTATGATGTCATTGATGTGATGTTGTTCTCTAGATACTGCATAGTTGGGGCCAATAGTACGAATCAATACAGACCAGGATGATGGTATGTTCAAAGGATAAACTAAATTCACACAAAACATCTCATCCCAAGTTGGTAGAGAATAGAGGTATGTATATCCAGGAAATATTCCATACAGGGAGCATCAGCTCAGTTGTGAGTTTGAGATCTTGATTATTTGAATGTTTAATATTGTATGAGGCTCTAGCAGAGGGGATGCTGAGGAAAGGAATTCAGTGATATATTTCTTCTTTCCTCCCTTCCCCTCATTTCTTCTTTCCTATCACCATCACTGTGGAATAAGGGAGAAGCTGCCATATAATCAACAGATTGAAGACTATTTTTTTATATTTTTATGTTTTATAAATCACCATGATTAAAAAAACAAAACTTAATCATTTAGTGTCCAAGCTAATGATCTTGAACTTCTCTGTAAACAGGCCTAAAACAATGCATTTGATTACTGGATAAGGAAGGCCTTTTCAGCTTGGTACAGAGTTCATCAGCACTTATATCTGGTATAGCTTTGAAGAAAATGAACTAATCTCCTATCTGACAAAGTTCATTGTGGGATTTTTTTTAGTAGGGTCTTCCTAATACTTCATTAAATTTCGAAGGAAAAATTCAGAATCTGACCTGTCAGAATGTAAAACTCAAGTTCTTTCTACTCTCACTTTCCTCGGAGACTCCTATGTGCATTAACTTTAAAAAGTGCACAAGGAATTATTGTTATCTAAGTGTCCTGGAACAGCATGATTGGCATTTTCTCAGTTTTAACTTATTTTAGTGATAAATGTCCCAGACACTGTGTTTTATCTCCAATCATTCACTGGAAGGTTTCAGAGTCCTTCCTTGGGGCAGCTAGGTGGCAGAGTAGATAGAGCACTGACCCTGGAGTCAGAAGGATCTGAATTCAAATCCATACTCAGACACTTAATAATTATCTAGCTGTGTGACCTTGGACAAGTCATTTAGCCCTACTGCCTTGCCAAAAAAAAAAATCAAAAACTGAGTCCTTCCTTATATACTGTCAGTATACCTTTAAAAGAGAACAAAAATATGAGATAAAATCATCCTCACTACTTCATTTCTCAATTTTCCTGTTTGTATTCTATCTCCATTCTAAGAGACACAGTATCTAGCAAAAAATTTAAGGAAAGCTTATACTGAAAATTTTCGCTCTATACTGATCTCAATTCCTTTTAATCAACAATTCTTTGGGGGCCTTAATTCTATTAATTAAATATTTTATAGAAAAATCTTAGAAGTCAGAAGTTGAATAGTTGATTTTCTTTTTAGTAGGTTTTTCAGGTATAAGTTGTAGGTTCTTAACATGACATTGAAAGTTCCTAACTTTAAAAAGAACTTGATCTAAAAAAATAATTACAATAATAATTAAAATAGCTAATATTTCCAAATTGAGGTATGCTCTTATTCATTGTATCAAACTATTTTGAAACTGACATTTTCTTTAAAAAATATGAATGAGAGAAAATGTAGTCCTAGTTTTTCTTCTATTGAAAATAAAATAGGGGCGGCTAGGTGGTGCAGTGAATAGAGCACTGGCCCTGGTGTCAGGAGTACCTGAGTTGAAATCTAGCCACTTAACCCTGTTTGCCTTGCAAAAACCTTTAAAAAAAAGAAAGAAAGAAAAGAAAAGCAACTAATCATGTTCTGAGGGCAAAATTTTAAAAATCCAGCCAAGGAAATTTTTTTAAATTAAATATTAATTTTTAGATTTCAGAGATAATGTTTATTTTTCATACTATAATAGACCATTGCTTCTGGTTTTCTTTTTCTTTCATTATTCTTATGAAATTTAATTTTTTCCCAAAAAGTTATTTAAGAACTTTCCCAATATCATTAATTGTGGGCCTGGCATATTTTTGTTTCTAACAAATCTTCTTTCTTTATCCTTTGCTAGGCATTTGCTTGGTGGCCAGATCTACTGGCTGAACATGCAGAGAAATTTTGGTCATTATTTACTGTGGACATGGATTCAGCACTAGAAGCTCAGCCACAAGATTCCTGGGATAGTTTTCCACTTTTCCAACTGCTAAATAACTTCCTAAGAAATGACAGTAAGAGTTTGGATCCATTAATGTGGGTGTGGGTGGGAATATGGGTATGAATATAATTAAAAGCCAGGGAGATATTTATATACAAATATATACATATATATATATATGTAAATATATATATATATATATATATATATATGTTATAATACATGTTTTAGAGAACTGCCTTCCATCTTTACCATGCAAACAGGACTTTCCAGGTCAGAGCTAACCTTCCTTAACATCTTACAGTGGTCATCCTGATATCACCTGAAGTTTCAGCATACATTTCTTCCCCTCATCCATCTACATGGTACTCCTTGTCAACTTTTTAACATGATAGGAGTATGCTAACATAGATGCTTAACAACTACTTCTCTGAAAATTAGAACACACTTTGAAATTTAATGTAAATTCTTAACATTTTCTCTATCACTTTCTTAGTTCTAGATAATCAATAAAACAACAAATCAAACCCTTAATTTATAGTATTTGTTTAATTCCCAAGTATAAATGCTCACAATGAAAATTCAACAATCATCCCTAGCACTAATAAGGGTGACTCTAACATACCCCCTTCTAGCACTCTTCTCCAGAAAAATTATATAAGTGTACTTGTGTTTTGGTGTTTTTTTGTTTACTATAAGCAAGGAACTTGTGAATATTTGAGTTTATGGAGGAAATTTTATAAATTTAACTTAATTTTCTAGAAATTTTCACTGCCAGGCTACCTCTGAAACTGAACCAGTAAAATAAATTTATTTCATTATTAAACCATTAAAGTTTCTAGTTCCATAGAGTCTCAGAGTTGGAAAGGAACTTAGAGGTTACTCTTTTTAACTTTTTTTCTAATGTCAGAATCCTTACAACTACATATCTAACAGATGGGCTTCCAACATCTCCTTGAATCTTTTCAATGCTAAGGAAGTGACTGCTTTCTAAGGCAGCCCACTCCACTGCTGCTTCCTCTTAGGAAGAATCTGCAGTTCTGCAAGAACCACCCTGTTGTTGAATCTAGTCAGTCCTATAGAAAGCACAAAAATAAATTCACCTTTTTAAATATTTGAAGTCCCTGATCACGAGTTAGATAAATTAGTGTCTCTAGTTCAAATGACTGACACTCATGGGAAGTGATGTCCAGTTTCATTCCCGTTCTCTTAGGAGAACAAGATCATAACTCTACTTGTGAACCTGAAGTTGAAGTTGAAAAGAACACAGAGACCATCTAGTCAGTCTCCTCATTTGATTGTTGAGGAAACTGAGGGAAAGACGAAAGATTTAAGTAATTAATCTAAGGTTCTCTGACACCCTCACTCTAGCATACTACTTTTTTAGGCCAAAATTTTAGCTGTGATCTTTTAAAGTCAATGTTCCAGGAGCTGGACATAATCACCAACATATAGTCTAAGAAAGTACAATGAAATTATTATTTTGCTTCTACCCTCCTAATCAAAGCAACACAGGATTACATTTATTATAGCTCTTTTTGTTTGTTTGTTTTGGGAAGACAATGGGGTTAAGTGACTGGCCCAGATCATACAACTAGATAATTATTAAGTGCCTAAGGTTGAATTTGAACTCAGGTCCTCCTCTCCAAGGACCGTGCTCTGTCTACTGCCCTACCTAGCTTTCCCAGGATTATTTATTTATTTATTTATTCTGATTTTTTTTTTTTACTATTAATACTCATTGAGCTCCCTGACTCCTTTTCATAGAAACTGCTAGAAAAGTAGCTTTGCATCATCTTGAATTTTTAATTTTTGAACTTTACACATCCTTGTATCATTTTATCTTGTTTTTTTAGGATCATTATTTTGGCCAGTAGAGGTCTTTTAAAATATTGATTATCTTACTCAATAAATAAGCTGACCATTTCAGCTATGTAGCATTTCAGAAACATCTTTTTATGAAGCCAGTATATTATACATTGATGATACCATGACAAAATTATTTTTCAAATAATTGTATAGGCCCCTTTCAATTGCCCATATGTAAATTATCTGACATAAATTTTTAAATTTCTATTTTGACTTTCCCTGTTATTAAATAAATGTCTCTATTATCCCACTCACCCACCAGTAGGCAACAAGTCATCAAGTCAAGACAACAAGTATAAATTTAGTCCTTACTTTGCACCTTACCAATAAAGGCAAAAAGACAATCCCTACCCTTAGGAACTTACATTCTAACAAGGGAGATAATTTGTGTTTAACTAATTGCATATAAAATCAATACAGCTTCAATAAGAAGTGAGAAAATGAAAAGAAATTAAGAACAAAGGCTCAAGAAAGGCTTCCTTTCAGCCAATATGTACTTATTAAATGTTTGACTTTAAAAAATTTACAATTAAGAAGGTAAACCTTCTGAACAAAAAAAATCATTCTTTTCCAAAATAAAAAAAAAATTATGTTTAACACTATTCTCCCCAGTTATTAGGGATAATCAAAAAAATTGGCTATAGTTAGGTTCATCTTTGGGCAGCTTTATGTTTCTTGCTATATTAAAATCATAATGTTAAGCATTTTAGAAGAGCAGAATTATTCATTTTGCTTGTCTAATATGTTAAGATGTAAGGGTTTTGGTTTCTTTTATTTCTATTATAAAATACAGAAAAGATGTTTTACCACCAGATGGATGAATTTCTTGAGTGTAGCAACTCTCAAAAATTAACAACTAAGTAAAAGAGATTGTAGTTTGCATCCATGGAGGGAGCTCATAGTCCACAAAGTCACAGATCCTGTGAATACTAAAGGACAATAAATATGTATCCTATTTGACTTTTAGCATTTAGCTCTTCTATAAGAGATGAAGATATATTCTCTCTAAAGATTATTTGGGGGAACACTCACTGGATCTTCAGGGAATTTTGGTGTTTCTTTTTGATAGCATGTGTTACCTTATAATTGGAAGGTGGGAAACAAAAAGAACATTGAAATGGCAAAAGCATAAAAAAAAATAAGACTTCCAACAAAATTGGCTTTATATAGCATGCTACTTTTCTAATTTTTCTTCATATCCTTCATAATATATCAAATTCCTCTAATATTAAGTACAAAATGCATCAGATAAATAATTTCAGATTTATTTTAATCAACTTTTAATTAAACCACAAAAACCACTTAATTCCTAATTTGGAATTTTAGTTCCATCAATTTTTGGCTGTGATTTTTAAAATGATTATAGTATTTTTAAAAAACAGCAATTATTTCTGAGAAAATCAACTCTTTAGTGCATTCAAGTAAATGGAAAAGTTCCCCTGTGTCATAATTTCCTTTTAGTACCAAGAGTTGGGTATAGTTTAGGGAATTGGAAATGAAATGCAGACCTTTAACTCATTTAGAAATTGCAACCAAAAGTTATGACCAATAAATACATATTTTTAAGTTTTCAGCTATATTTGTAAATTATATATAGAATTATTGTTGATGTCAATAACAATAATTGTATGCTCTTATCAATGTGTAATTATAATATGTTGATTATAATGAAATATGTTGTTGGGTCATTATGGAAAGTCATGCTGTTTCATTTCTTAATCACCTGTAATTTTGTAAATTCAATTCCTTTCCAAAAGTCAATGTTTCAGATAACAAAAAAAAGTCCTGTGCTCTATGAAAGACATTCAGAAAAGCTCTAGGATTTTTATATATTTAACCTCTAAAACCTATAAATCAATACCAAGGTATGGAAATTTCCATCATATTGATTTAATTAAAAGTATCCTTTTTTTTTTAAAGTCCAAATTCTGATGTTAGGTGGCTAAACTTAACATAATCAAAGGTAAGCTAATGTTACATTTTAAACAGGACAAAAAGGAATTGCTTGCCAATTGGTTTTACAGAGTTGCCATTCAAACAGCTAGATTGCTTAATCATTTTTGCTGAGAGTTGTTAATTCAACAATGACAGTATTTCAGATTTCTCTCCCATCTAGTTCTAAGAATATTATATTAGATTTTCAGGCTAATGATGAATTAGCTAATATTTAATCCTAACTTTGACATGAAGTTTTTTTTAGACAAGGAATTTCCTAGAACCATCATTTTTTTTAATTTAGAAGGGTCTTGAGATGTCACCTAGTCTAACCCCGTCATAAAATGATGAATCTGAGGCCCTCAAAGTTGATGTGACTTGCCCAAAGTTACACAACTAATAAATTGCAAAGCAGGGATTTAAACCCAGGTCCCTTGATTCTTAATTCATCATTAGACAAAAGCCAAGACTGCCTTTTGCCTTTCTTTGTATTGTGCTTAACACAGTAGCTAGTTTGATGGCCCTTAATAAATATTTCTTGACTTAATAAATATTTCTTTCCATTATAATACATTATGAAGCATCATTTAAATGTTTTTTTCTTTTTTTTTCCTCTTTTTTTACTGTTGTTTAAAAAAAAGTACAACTTCTTTGCTAGGCTCTGAATTCATAGTCAAAAAGATGAGATTCCACATTCCATTTATGAACCCAAACCAACTAATAAAACATTAGATGTCCAATCCTGCACATTAAATGTAACTTGGAATATTTAGCTCTGGATGAAAGACAATTGCCATTCTATTATGATTTGTCACCAAGCCTTGGAGACAAAGCTGTCACTAAGTGTTCTAATTATTGCAAATTGATGAGTGTGGAGAGGAGGGAGAGAATCTTCTAAATATGAAATTTACTTTGTTACAGAAAAAAACTTAAAATGTACTGTGTTTCTAAGCCTGAAGTTAGCCATGATTAGGGGAAGACAACTCTTCAAACCCTTGGAGGTTATACACAGTTTCCTCTAGGGAGGAGTACCAGCTGCATCAGAGTTAAAGCAACTGTCCCCAATCTCCCACCCCTCACAGTCTAACCCACTGATTCCCAGAGCAAGATTGACAATGAAAACAAACTCAGACTTCCTAACTCCCACCCCCCAAAGAATGTCAGAGCCTACCTTGTGCTTTTCCACACTTCTCCCTCATTCTATTCCTCTCTCCTCCTCTCCCCTCCCCCCCCATAAAGAGATAATTAGATAGGTAATCACTTTAAATAGATTCTGAGGAAACAGTTTTGAAAGGGAGATTTATTAAAATTGAAGAGAAATAAATATGTTTTCATAATGAAGCAATTAGCAGGATAGTTTAAACGATACTGAAAGACTATGATGATAGAGTAAATAACAAATGCTAGGTTTGCATGCTCAGCTCCATCATTTTCCCAATGATAATAGATAGAGCAAGTGACCATTTCTGACAAATGACAGCCATCTGGAAATTGCACAAATGATTTCGTTCAGCATGACTGAAAGGCAAACCCTTGGAGCTAGTCACCTTTTAATCTGTGGATATGCTAGCAAGTGGCAAATGACCATTCTCCTGGGAACTGATTCCCAAGTGAAAAATACCACGGTGCTTATTCTTTAATTAACAGCCTTTTCACATTGCTAGCACATTAAAGCCATCAGAAAGACACCAGTGCTTATATAATCAATGTCACAGAGTCTCTACCTAAACAAATAATAAATGTTCTGGCTTTACACTAAGTGAAAACCTATTCGTGAAGACTTTCACCTTCAGAAAGATAGGCTCATAAAAATCTAAAAAGAAAAAATTGGAATGTGGTCTCATGAGGATAAAAAGGCTAGTGTTAATAATTAACAAGGAGAGTGAAGTGGAGTCAAATTAGCCATAATAGAGCCCAGAGTGACTGGCAAAGTCACCTCTCATTATCAAAAAACTCATTAAGAAATGAAGAGGTGGAAATCCCACTGGGTTATTCTCACGCTGAGGCTATATCAGAGATTATTTTTTCAGATTTCTTTCAAATGAAGAACTGTTAGGTCACCATATTGCATATTAGGTTAATCTTCAAGCTTTGAAATATGGAGAGTTGACACCTGCATGTTATTCTACCTCAAGTGCATAAAAGAGATCTGCTTCTGAAATTCAAGAATAGTTGTTTATAAATTTGTCTATACCTCCATGGCCTAGAAGCAATATAGAAAGCATGGACTTTAAATGACAAGGTAGTAAGACTATGCCAGAGTAGCTTTCTAAATACCACTTTCCTAAAGAATAGCATCTACATTTGTTTAAATTGAATTCAAACCTATGTATCAAAATGTATTTTTACATCATTCTGATTAGGAAAAAAAAAACAAGAGTCACCTGCCTTTCTTTCTCATTTAATTTCTACAAGCCTGTCTTGGGTCTATTTGGTTCTTACATTTTAATCAACATCATTTTTTAAATTTGGGGAAAATAATCTCCAATAAGACCTGCAGATTTGTGTCACAGTAGCCTTTCAGAGATAACTAGGAACCCTCCCCACATTTACCCATGTCAATTATGACATACTTGGTGGGAAGTATGGCTTATTAACCTACACGATAGGGCTGTTTGTTATCATCAGTTCTACAATTATTACTCATGAAGAGGAGCAAAACTCAAAGGATCATGAAACAAAAATAAGTATCTTTTTTAATGCATCTATGTTATTTTTTATGTAAAATTACTTCCATTTGCTTAGATTAATCATAACTGGCATCTGGAGTAGATAATACAAAAACCCATGAAGCAGGAAATAAATCTAACAAAATAATTGAGAGTTGGGGATGATGATAATTCAAATTCCTACAAGATTTAAAGTTTACTAAAGAAAGTTCTTTCTTCAAGATAGGAAATATGGTTTTTATTGTCTCCTTTTCATAGTTTTAAAGAAGTTAAATGACCTATCCATGATTACATGGTTAATTAATAATGTGATGCTCTCTAGCAATAAGTAGATTACATAGATATATAGATAAAATTTTATCTTTGAAATGTTCTATGACTGCTAATCTTAGAATACCATTTCTAAAGGATCAGTCTCATTTGTGGGCAATAAAGAGACTTAAAGGAATTTCATGTAGACTACAGAATTCCCAATAATGACTTGGGTACAAGAATTCACATAAAAATTGAGAGAAAGGAAATGTATTATTACAAAAGGTAGTGAGTCAGACAGGATGAAAATGAATAAATGATAGCAGATGGACAGCCTGAGTGTTGCACTAGTACCTACAGAATGTAAAAAAACATTCATGTCCTGGTCTCTTTTAGTATTTGAAAAAATCAATTTTCTTTTTTGTCAAATGCAAATAAGGTCTTTATAGAATCCTTCAATTTATCAGAAACTTTCAATGTCAATGCTAATTCTGATTAGTCATTGTTGAGGAAAGGAATCAGCAAGAAACAGAGATTAGGGCTTCAAGTAACACACAGATCCATTTTGCCTCCTAAAGTGGTTTATTGATCAAAATTTTAAGAATTATCAGACTGTTTATAGGGGGCAACTAGGTAGCAGGAGGCATAGCCAAGTCTAAAGTCAAGAAGATTCATCTTCCTGAATTCATATCTGACCTCAGATACTTACTAGCTGTGTTATCCTAGGCAAGTCACTTAACCCTGTTTTTCTCAGTTTTCTAATCTGGAAAATGAGCCAGAGAAAGAAATGGCAAATCACTCCAGTATCTTTGTTAGGAAAAGTGGGATCCCAAGTAGGGTCACAAAGAGTAAGACAACTGAAACAACTCAACAACAAAGCTATTATAGATGTACTTCATTTTGTTCCTTGAGGGAAACATAATTTCTAGAAATCAAAAATAATGAAAACTTTAAAATCAACTTATTTTTAAAGTAATGTTTTAATGAACCACTTAAATTGAAGAATTTCTTTATGATATAATTACATAGAATTCACAGAATAGAATATAATTCATAGAATTCATTATTTCTTCATTTACAAAATTGGAATATTAGTATTTTCCATTGTTGTTAGAATCAAATCAGATAATGTATTATCATACTTTGTATACATTAAAGTATTATATAAATATAAATTAATATATATTATATATTGTTTACATATGCTTTGTATATTATATATTAATTAGTTTATTCAGCAGAAGCTAAGGCAAAGAAAGAGTAAAGGCAGTTGGAAGCCAGTTCAACAGTCTAAGGTACCACAAAAGGTTGAGAGTAAGTAAAGGAATAGGAACATGAAAGGTTACCTGATCCCCATGAATGGACTACCTTCACTGGAAGGAAGACAAGCAACTCAACTGAGTGCAGGGTAGACTTTTAAGGAGAATGTAGAGCCCTAAATGGGAGGGCAGGTAGCTCAGAGAGCAAAGATAAGGTAATAAAGGGTAGTAGTTCAGAGATTTAATCCTTTCTGACTAGGGTAGTAATCCATTGTTTTGTTGATAGGGTTTTGGGGAGGGGCAAGGTTTTTGCTAAAAAGTTCATTGAACACTTCTCAATAGCTGGAACACTGGTTTGGGTGGGTGGGGGGGGATATATTGCCTTGAGCACTGTTAAATATAAGATACTTGATTGGTGCTGACTGAACAAATTAATTATATCAAAGGTATTTCTCTGTCCTTTATTTCCTCTATTTCATTTCCCACTCAAATAATTTAGGATAAATTCAACTGGGACCTGGGGCAAAAGTTTCTGTTCTCCTGAAGCTATTTCCAGTTGAAGAGAATAGAAAGTTGTCCCTGCTCAGCAGGTCCCATTTGAGGGGGAGCCAAGGTGCATCTAAGAATTGACTGAGGCAGGATCCCAAGAGTGCTGACTCCCAGATTTTCATACAGGATGATATTCTACTTGGGTCACTGGAGTGAGCTCACATGTGTTCTGGAGGACACAACCCTCACTAGAAGGATTAAACTCTGACTCCCCGGTTCAGATAGGGGCCAGAAAGGGGAAAAGACAGAAGACTCAGAAAGAAGGCACCTGGGGGAAAAAAAGCAAAACAAAACAAGAACCTCCAGGAAAATTGAACCAGTTAGTCATTGAATCAGTATACCTAATATATTCAATCCAGGTTTTATCTCAGAGAGAAGTTTCTTCCAACTCAGGTTGGTTGGAGAGATGCTGGATCCTGAGAAAAGGACATCTTAACACAAATTCTTCTTGAGAAATAATCAGACACATTATTTAAAAAAAAAAGAAAAAAGGAAAAGAAAAAAATTGGAATCTCCCAGCCCAGGGGAACCACAACTCTGGTTGGCCAAATGTTATGCTGATATACACAGTAACCCAGCTTATACTAGTAGAGTGAGTTTTCATAAATAAACTAGTTTATCAGATTACTTTCATAAAAATATGGATTCTAATACAAAGTAAATTCCTTAAAAGTTTCCAGATGAACTTGAATTGTTTCCAAAGACTCAGGGATGATATAAATATACACATTAGATAATCGTTTCAGAACAGCACATGTTCAGTAAGAGATTTTCAATAAACTTTTCTTTTTTAATTTTAGCCGTATTTGAAATGAACAAAAACCCTTAGCTTAAAAAAAAATTCTTTTTAAGTCAGTTTTAAATCCTTCTGATATAAGTAGATCAGGATGTTACTGAATCGTCTTGGAATAGACTACACAATCAATGAATGCTCATGAAATTAGTGATAGGATGGGAAAGAAAAAAGGAGAGAAAAGTAAAAGAAAGAATGGAGGGAGAGAGAGAGAGAAAGGAAAGAAATTTTGAGTAGTAGTTAGTTTCAAATCATACTTTTTAAAACCATATGAAGAAGATACCATTCCTGAGGCTACATATTATTATAGGAGATTTTGACAATGTTCAGTGATCTACTGTGGGGGAAGAAAATTGACATATGGGCAACTGTAATAGAAGAGTATATATTTACATAGAAAATTACCTTTATGTGTAAATTATAGTAGCATTTATCTGTTTTAGTCTTTTTCTCTATTATTTCCTTTTCCCTTCTATCTATATTTTCCCATCTCTTTATTGCTAAGAATGTTGGTTTTACTTTACCAAACTTAAGTGTAAATTTTCATAGATAGCGTATTTCATTTTGGTTAAAATTATAGATGAGACAAGGACATCCAGGTGGTACAATGAATAGAGTGCCAGGTCTGGAATCAGGAAGACTTATCTTCCCTAGTTCAAATCTGGCCTCAGACTTACCATGTGACTTTGGGCAAGTTACTTAATCCTGTTTGCCTCAGTTTCCTCAGCTATAAAATGAAGTGAAGGAAATGGCAAATCACTTTGCTATCTTTGTCAGGAAAACCTCAAATAGGATCATGAAGTCAGACATAACTGAAAAACTACTGAACAACTTAGATCAAAGATTTAGCACTAAGGAAAAAAAACATTAAACTAATCTGATCCAATCCTCCTCATTTTACAGATGAGTAAATTGAGGACTAAGTGAGTTAAATAATTTCTTAAAGATCCCACCAGTATTAAGATGTAGGGCCAGGATTTAAACATAGTTTTTTCCTTTCTATCACATTTGAATTTTTTTTTTAAATGACACCATGTTAGAATGTGAGTGATGTGTTGGCTGGGATGCAAGTTAAATAGAATTCCTTGAAAAAAAATTAGCCTTATTTGCTAAAAGAAGAAATTATTTATTTTACATGACTATGATGTCACATTTTCTTGAACTGAGAAATGGAAAAAAAATCCTCCTTTTTCTACTTTCAAATAGTGACAACCTAGCATGGGGGTTAGAAAAGTGACTTCCAAGGCAAAAGGAAACAAATTATAGCCCTAGACAAATTAATGAACTTCTCAGTGTCTAGGTAACACCCTTAGACTAGAAGTGTTAAAAAAAAAAAAAGGGCTGCCTTGTATTGGTAGAAGAAGCTCCTTACTAGGGACTCCTTATATTAAAGAAGTTGAAGATTTCATCCTAATGCAACACCTACTCCAAAGGATTGTAGGATGAATTCATGAATCAGGAGGTGCTGCCCCTCAATAGATTTTCAATATTCCGATCCCTGGCCATTGAGTCAAAGAATAAAATGATATTTAATAGCATTTATTTTAAATGATTTAATATGAACATAATTGATATTGCCAAATTTGATCAACAAAGTAGGATTTGATTATTTGATAGGCAAAATTCTCCAAGAGACTCTTAATTCATTTCAATATTTTAGCTGCCTGCCCCGCTGCTTATCTTTATAAACAACTGCTTTTTAACTATCTTGTATTCCCTATTAGCTTCCATTTAAGGTCATGGTCTTCCATTTTCTGCTCTAAAATCATTATGTGTAATTTGCTACACACATGAGTTCACCAATGTGTAGTAAGACTTAATAAATATAAGATTTTTTGTGTGTGTATATGTGTGTATGTATATATACATACATATACATATGCATTTTATATACATATGTATGCTACTTTGCCCAAACCCCAAAATAAATTTTCATGCTTTTTTTTTATTAGGAGCATAGACACCAGGAAGAGCCAGAGTAGATGATGTGAAAGAGAGAGGCAACCTTAAAGCAGGAAAACCTAGATCTAAGTGCTACCTCTCACATTTACCATTTGTATAACCTTGGATAAGTCCCTAACACTGACCACAAATATCAGCTGTGCATCTGTATTGTTAAAGGAAGTTTTCCTTTCAGATGTTTATAAATCTATGAAGTGAGGTCTGGACTTCATAGCTTTTGTTGTTGGGTTTTTTTGCTTAGTTTTGTTTTTTGTTTTTGTCATACACACATTTCGTTTGTCTAACTTATTAAGACAATTTGTTAAGAGCATTAGTATTCATTTTGATAGGTGTTATGTAAATGCTAGATCAATGTCATTATTATTGAATTAATCTGTAGGTTAAAATGCATACTTACATAATGGAGTATTGCACCTACAAATGAGCAGTCTATCTGATCGATTCTAATACTAATTTCATTAGACATTTAGGAGTGGGTGGGCTGACAGTAGCTATTAAATCACCTTTAATTCTTTGAAATAAGAAAAGCACCCAAAGGAAATATCACTGAACTTTTGGCTTTTAAAATTATGAAAGTAATACATGATTAATGAAAAGCAATGGACTTATTCCTTAGTTTTTTGGGTCATTTAACTACAATCATTTGCATCTGTTTATTCAGATATAAGTTAAATCATTGCCCTGTTGTATGTTATGGGCAAGTCCAGAAGTGAGAATGTATCTAGATTTGCCTACCCATTTGGGGATAACACACACAGAGATACACACATACACACACACATACATACACACACATACACACACATGCATGCACAAATATGTCCATGTGTATGTATATACATATATAGATACACATATATATATATATACTTTTTTTGCTAATTTGCTCTCTTATCTATAACCAAATAATATTTACAAATTCCACTTATCAAAATTAATGGTTGAAAATACTGATTGTTAAATTCCCCTAAATCTAAATAAATTCTCTAGGTCTTCCTAATTAATCACATCATCGTGCATATTTGAATATGAATATTTGGTATGCATAGCTGAGAGAGAGAAGAGAGAAAGAGAGAGAGAGAGTTAAGTTATAAAATCCCCACCATATTTTTCTGCCATCCCATTTGGCACTTGGTAGAGAGAAGCTACACGGTCTCTTAAATTACCCTTTAGTGCTGTGACTGTCTAGGAAGTAATAATTGAATTTGGATGTAAATGCAAATAAGATATCACACTAACTATTGCTTATATGTTGTAATTTCTAGATAAAATCTAAACTGATAATAACAATAACTGATATTTTATAGGATGATTTAAGGATAGAAAAAACATGATTACAAACATTATCTTACTTAATTCTCCCAGGAACCCTATGAAATAACACCATTATACTTCCCCATGTTTGCAGATGATTAAACTGAGACTTAGAATGATAGATGGCACAATGGATAGAATGCTAAATCTAGTCAGGAAAATCTTGAGCTCAAATCTAACCTCAGATAGTCACTAGCTGTGTGACCCTGGACAAGTCATTTTACCTCTTTGTCTCAATTTACTCATATGGGAAAATGGAGATAAAAAAATTACTTTGAAAACCATAAAACCCTATATAAATAATAGCTGTAATTAGACTTGGTAACTTTTTTGACTAAGAGCATATAATTAGTAAATATCAAAGGTTGAATTTGAACCCAGCTATCTTCTTATTTCAGGTTCACATTCTTTCCATTATGCTCCCTTTCTACATTAATAGATAATAGCTAACAAAGTAAAGTTTTATCAGTTCCCATCAATTTTTATAGTCACTTAGTAATTAGCTCATAATTAGCTATTGATTTGATAGGATTATGCTTTGGAATCAACTTTTTGGTCCCATTGCTTTTTGCTTTTCCATGTCTTGAATTAACCCTATCAGAGCACAAAAATGGTTTTAGGTATTCATTATATCAGAATTGTTTCTCTGTGTCAGTGGTATATTATACTTCAGTTTTTGACAATATTTACCATGATTTCTTCAGCCTACTGATATATGCATGGACAATAAGCATGACTTGAACTTAGAGAGCTTACTATGAGTTCCATTCCCTTTTTGTGGGAATGAGATCTTAAATTGGGGAAGAATATCCCAGCACATAGCAAAATAGCATCTTTCCTGAGAGGTAAAGTTCTTAGCTCAAATGGGTATGTAATCCAAGAATAGTGAATGAAAGTTTCCAGGTAATTAATAAAAATTGTGATTTTTCTCATCATAATGACAATAAACATATGAATAGATTAAAGAAAGTCAAGGTGTTTGTTTAACCAGGAGAACAAATGACTTGATGGACATGGTTCATTGTATTCATTTTTTTGTGTATTGTTTTAGTGAATTGTAAATTAAATGGGTCAATAGCATGACATGAAAAATCAAAAAATATTATCATGACTTTAGCATTGCTAGAAGCATAGTATCCAGAATCAGGGAGTGATAATCCTGCTGTATTTTTCTACTCAGATTACATTTTAACTACCAAATTCAGATCTATGTTCAACATTTTAAGAAGGAGATTGGTAGGGGGTGGCTAGGTGGTGCAGTGGATAGAGCACTGGCCCTGGAGTCAGGAATACCTGAGTTCAAATGTGACCTCAGACACTTAATAATTACCTAGCTGTGTGGCCTTGGGCAAGCCACTTAACCCCATTGCCTTGCAAAAAAAAATAAAACTAAAAAAAACTAAAGAAGGAGATTAGCAAGTAGAGAGGTATCAGGGCTTTGGGGGTAAACAACCAACCTCAGAACAGGGACAGTCCCACTTCTGCCACATAATGGCCCTGTGAGCCTGAGCAGCTCAGTCTCTTAGTGCTTGTAAAAATTCTCTAAGATTGTAAATTACAGATAAATTGCCAACTTCCTTTGGGAAAGGAAATATCCTCACTAGGGAGTCCTCTATACCATATCCAGTCCCTATTCTGCTCTCTGTTGTCAAGTAACCAAAAGCTGGTATTCCAAGTAGTGTTTGAAGTAGAAACCATGCCATGTAAGAATCCATTAAAGGAAATGAAGTTATTTATTCAGAGAAGGGAAGACTTAAGAGAAACATTATAGTTATCTGTAAGCCTCACCAAGGCTCTCATGTGGAAGAGGAAGAAGACTTGTTTCTTGGGAGGGGGTAAGCAGCACAAAATGCAAATTAGGTATAATGAGTACAAGTTACAGAGAAATCAATAATATAAATATACATATATGTAAACACATATGCACATACATGCATATGCATATACACAGCAGCAATCACACATATACATGTATCTACAGAAATATTTTCTAATAATGATAACTGCCTTAAAATTGAATGAATTCCTTTACAATTCTAGGGGACAGTATTATCTGAAAGGGAAATCTATCATAAATGATTACAAGTTCTATCAGTGGTTTCCTTGTAGAATCTAGCTACTTTGTTCCAATCAAAAGCATTTTTACCTGTATTTTGAGGAAATTGGAACCTCTTCATGCTCCTAAATAGTAATCAGATGCATCTTAGTGTCACATAGATTTGAAGCAAAATAGAATGAATCCTAAGCATCACCATAACTGCCTTTTGAAGAAATGTTCCTAGTCTATAGAAGCTATTTGGCATAGTCAGACAGAATACTGGAAATAAAAATATTAGATGGCAAGGGTTGGAAAGAGAAATATAGATGTGAAAGTCATTAACATAGAAGTGATAACAGAAACCATTTGAGTGACAAGAGTATGAAAATGGAGCAGAGGTCCTAGAACATATCTATAGTGTATACCCATGTTTACCAGGAAGGAAAAAATAGAATCAATAAAAGAGGCAGAAAAGGAATTGCAAAAAATGGGTCATGAGAGTTTGGGGTCAGAAGCCAAGGAAGAGAGGAAGATAACAAGGAAGAGGAGGTGACCCATAGTATCTAATACCACAAAAAGGATAAGGAAAGAATTTCATTGAGTTTGATAGCAAAGAAGTTTAGAGACCCTGAAGAGGATTATTCTACCTCATGTTCTTCAAAGAGATTTGCATTGAAATTCAGTAATTGTTATTTACAGTGATGGGTGGAGAATCCAAATGACAAGAGGTGGTGAAGAAGAGGTAGCAGTGATGATAGAGTCCTTCTCTGAGTTTGACAGCAAAGGGGTAGATAAGACAGAAAGCATTTGTAGTGAGGGGAGAAAGGTAACAGAGACTTGAGAAAACTCAACAAGTATTTGCCAAGTGTTTATGTGCTAATTGCTGGAGATATAATGACCAAAGTGAAGCAGCCCTTGATCTCAAGGCTTACCTTGAGACCTTCTTACATTCTAACAAGGGATATAACATGTACAACGACGAATATTTACATTTTTTAACAATGAATACAAGGTGGCTTTAGAAAGTAATGTGCTAGAACAAAAGGGATGACTGACAGCAGGTTCACAAAAGAGACAGGAGAACATTGAATTCAGGATAGAGATGTAAAGTTGGACAAAGGACACTGAGTTCTCTGAAATGAGAGAAGTAGGGAACAGTCTGAAACTTTGCTGAGCCATAAATGAAGTTCCAGCTGACTTCATCACAGGTACAAACAAACCACACAAGTTAAACTATAATATAGGCAATGAGGTTAAGTGACTTGCTCAAGATCACACATCTAGGTAATTATTAAGTGTCCAAGACTGGTTTTGAACCCAACCTCCTCCTGACTCCAGGGCTGGTGCTCTATCCTCTGTTCCACCTAGCTGCCCCAAGGAAAGCAATATTAATAGACCCTCATGAAAAATGAAAATATGCCATTTAGAAGTAATAATTTGCAGAGGCAACTATGTATTTGTATTTATAAAACTTTATAGGCAGAGAGTTTTAGATGAAGATCAGAAATTGTAATATTCAACACAGGAAGCATCCTGTTACAAATGTTGATTTCATTAGTTCTTTATATAACAAACAGTTTAGAAAATGTATTCCATCCATGTTTTTCAGAAGTATGATGTTATCCACACTGATGAACACTGTTTCTGTTTGGATATTACAGCTCTCTTATGTAATGGAAAATTTCATAAGCACTTGCAAGACATCTTTGTTCCCCTGGTCGTCCGCTATGTGGATCTCATGGAATCTTCCATCGCCCAATCTATTCACAGGGGTTTTGAACAAGAAACATGGCAGCCTGTCAAGTAGGTACCCAACCTAGTATGAATGACACCTCTGCATTCTTACACCTGACCTTGTGAGGGACACCTTGAGCTATTTCTTATGGCATTCCCCTTCCCACGTTGTTTGTTTCTTCACAGGAACATCGCCAACAGTCTTCCCAATGTAGGTCTTCCAAAAGTTCCAAGTCTGCCTCTTAATCTTCCGCAGATACCTAGCTTTTCTACACCATCCTGGATGGCTTCTTTATATGAGTCCACGTGTGTATCTTCACTTTTCTCTCAGTGGCGTGTTAGCTAGTGCATGACTTTGCCATGTGGTATGCTGAAGTATTTGGTGTGCATGAGATTTGTAATCATTGGTAGAAAGATACTACATAGTGTGTGTATGTGTGTGTGTGTGCGTGTGTTACAGCTGTTGAGCTAAGCATAGAACATCAGTGATTAGCAATTTAGAGCAGAAAGTCACAGCAATGTGATATAGTTAATATCCCATTTTACATCAATGGAACAAAGGTCATTTAAGACCCAGGTTGCAGACTGTGAACTAAATGGTATAAATATAATCCTTATATTTAGCTAATGAGCAAGATAAGCTGTTTCCCTCTGAGTCTTTAGGCTCATCTTACTCTTAAATAACTAACTGACTTTTCTAGTGTATGTGGAAAATTGTTCTAAGCACATTTTCAGTTCTTTTTTTTCTATTTTTGTTGAAGTTCTAGATAAAAGGATGCTATCAGGATAGAGCTTGAACTTGTGTCATTAGCTCAATTTGTGTAATCATACTTTAATCTTTCCAACATGCTGTTCCTCAGTTGTCCTTTATTATTTTTAAATTGTCTTTTTGATGCATACAACACCATATAACCAATATGATATAGACATGCCTCTATCCAGTGCTAAGTCTAATACTATCTTATCATTTGAAAATTATAAGTCATTTTCATGTTGCAATATTTCTCTGTATTTTCATAACAGACCCATATATACATATATATACATATATATATATATATAATAACATTAGATGTGCTATAGGTTAAGACAAAATTGTCATCCCATTTTAAAGATGGGGAAACTGAAATCCAAGTATAATTAAATGATTTGCCCAAGATTTCTTAGTAGATTGACAATGGAATTCTTTCGAATCTCCTCCTTTTCTAAAAGTCTAAGCATCATTCCACTCTCCCCCATTCTGTGCAGAGCAGCAGTGAAGCTTATTGAGATAAGCCTTTTAGATGAAGACATATTTACAACACTTCCATGAGCTAGTGTCTAAACAACTGTGAAAAAGATAATTTGAAAAAAATATTTTGACAGTATTCTTGCAAGTTAAACATCATCCTTGTGCCCACAGGAATTATTAAGGTTTTATGTTACACATGAACTTTTTTCTTACAGACAAAAAGCTTTGGGCTCTTGCAGTGTTCATGGTTCCCTTGTATGTCAGTGTCTGTGTATTTGCAAGGAATTACCTAGAAAGTGTATTGAATAACATTTCTCTAGACTTCTGGCATTGACTAATGGGAGGAGTAATCCTTCTTTACTCCTTTTCTTTTTTTTTAACCTTTCTTTCCCCTTGGTGTGAGAGTTAGAGCCTTACTACAACCTCTCATCTGAGAGGTTGAGTTTTTGTCAATCATTTCCCAAAACTTGAGATATGATATGTGACCTTCTCTGTCCCTTGTCGTTTATCCTTTGGAGGTCATTTTCTTAATAGTCTAAATTTCAAGACATCAATGCTCATAGCTTATTGTAACTTTTTTAATTGCTAGAATTCTACTTCCCTGAACAAATAAAGGACATGCTTCAGAGAGTTGGCCAGTATTATTTTTCACTTTCAAGGTTATCACCATTAGATAGTTTGGCAAAGTGCCCAGAACTATTCATTATGTTATTTTCTTCTAAAATTTGCTTTTTTAAAAGGAATTTTTGGTATAAAGGACTGGCTAGAAATTGAGTGTTTTTCACTTTCAGTCATATGAGGTACTAAAGAATGCTTATCTTTATGGAGGTGAAAAAAGGAAGTAAGGTCAAAGTAACCATGTCTGACTAGGGTTCAGTTCAGATGACTAATTTTGAAGCAACTTAGTATAAAGGATGCAATTAAAGGCAGAGGACTATTTCTCTAAATTGTGTGAATATTTAAAAGAATGTGTTTATTTCTACTAACATGTAAATCAAAAGAAAACACACATTAGGAGGAGCTTTTTAATCCCCTTTTCTTTGCTTGTAAAGTTTCTTTCATTTCACCCTTTTTGTTCTACAACTGGCTGCCAACAGTAGCCTTTCCTACTGGCATTTTTCAGGCATCTATTGTTCAAAGCAGTGTTTTTAAATGCTCATAGTTCACCATGACATTATAGTTTTAGGCCTTTTGTGGAAGGGGGAAAATTCTGAATAAATTATTAACTCTTGGAAGGACACATTTACATTTCACCATTTTTTAAAATCAATAAAGCACCTATTTATTCAACTGCTTCCATAATTAGCCATGTTCTGTGGGTGGGGTCTTAATAGATCAACACAGAAGAAAAAAGATATTAAAAATTGTGGTCCCATATTTTAATTATTTGCACTTATCAAAAGGTCAGTTTTTTATTAGATTTAATGCAAATGTATAGGTACAAATGCATTGCAGTCAGCATCAATGAAAGAAACACCCACATCAACAATATCTCAGACCCACTGACATTTTAGAGTTAAAATATGGAAAAACTTAAATAATTGCTTTAATTTTCAAGTGCTCAAAGAAAACTTTTTAAAATGAAAATATCTATGTAGTCCATTTGAAATATTATAATCATCAATTAAGTTCCTTACTGAAAATGTTCAGGGTGATTTTCTTTGGTATTTTCCTGCTTTGTTTCTATATTTAGCACAGAGAAAAAGTAAATATGCACTTGTGTTAGCTTTTTGTTTTCACAGGAATATCATTGCAGTGTTGTCAGTTGTTTTGTTGGTCCTTTTGTTTAATGGTACATTTGGGGCATTGAATATTAAGGTTTGGGAGATATTAAGAGAGGAAGGTGCTATGTTCAGTATTCAGTGTTTTGCTATGATTGGTCCCCTGAGAAGTTAACTCAAAGGATACCTTGGCTAGACATACAGAGAACTATGAATTATTGGCAGAACTGGGTAAGAAAAGCACACTGAATAAATGATAGAACTGAGACTCTCTGTTGGGAAGAAAGCAGCTTTTAATGAGCCAAAATGGGAGGTTTTCCTCTTCCTTTCTAGTCAGCTAATTAAGACTTTTCTAAATAATATTTGAATATTTTTAAATTTGCAGCTTCTTATTTTGTGTTTTCAGCTATACCCTTATAGCAAACTGAAGACTTCCCCATTTTATATAGTTTTCTCAGGATTATATGTTTCTAACAATTATTAAAATCATGTTCACACATGAACCATTATTTAGGGTCTATTTTATGCTTTTACTGTGATTTTATGGCTCAGTGTTTTCAAGAGAATTTGGTTTTTTAACTTCAAAAACACCCTTATACAGAGCAACTATTTGTAAAGTCCTTTAAGTACATAAAGAAAAATAATAGCAAGATGTTCCTACTCAAATATTATATATACGAGCATACAAATAACATCCACACATGGTGTGAAAACATGGTCCCCTAGAGTCATTTACAATGGTCGTTAACACAAAGCAAAGCATAGTTCCATATTTAGATGTGGGGTTTAGAAGCACACACATTTTTTTTTCCTAGTTCCAGAGCAACCTGAGTGTCATTTGGGTGTCAGACCATACTTTCTTTTTTTCTAACCAGTCTGATAAAACAAGGAGAACATTAGGTATATTGGCATAAGATTTCAGAATGGGTAAAAATAATCCAGATTTCCAAGACTGGATCAGCATTTGCTTCTTTAATTACTTATGTGTGTTTCAACATCCAATATTGGAAATTTAAAATTATCATTAGTCACATGCTTATCAATATATTGATACACAGACAGATCTGTGCAGGTATTAAGAGAAAAAGCTATACTTTATATCTTTATCTTTGAATTATCTGGAACAAAAATATATTTATCTGACACTCCAGGTCATGAAATCCGATAAAGAATGTTGAAATTGCTCATTTCTCTATTCATTAGTAAAGTTTTCTTGTCCATTTAATTTTCTTCCTTTATTTTAGCTCTCTTAATGTTTTAGTTCATAGTCTTCTCTTGTTCAACTATCTTACAATGAGAGAAATGACAAGGAAAGCTTTGGGAAAGGGAGGATCTGCAGTGAATTATCAGAACAGATGCTACCTAAGGCAATGTTATGATATACTTTGTTTTCCTCTTTTTTTCAGCAATGGATCAGCCACTTCAGAAGATCTCTTTTGGAAATTAGATGCACTGCAAATGTTTGTCTTTGATTTGCACTGGCCAGAACAAGAATTTGCTCACCACTTAGAGCAAAGACTCAAACTCATGGCCAGCGACATGATCGAGGCCTGCGTCCGAAGGTAGAGTTTCTTTTTACTCTCTTCTGCATTTGAGGTTTGATCTCTCATGATCAAAATCTGTTACACAGCTATAAAAAAAGGAAGACATGGGGCAGCTAGGTGGCTCAGTGGAAAGAGCACCAGCCCTGGAATCAGGAGTTCAACCTGAGTTCAAATCCAACCTCAGACACTTAATAATTACCTGGCTGTGTGGCCTTGGGCAAGCCACTTAACCCCATTTGCCTTGCAAAAACCTAAAAAACCCAAACAAACAGAAAACAAAGAAACAAACAAAAAAAGGAAGACTTGAGCAAATGTACCATCTTTGGGATGGAATAAACACATGCTAACCTTGGGGGTTCCTCAACTCTGGGGATGTAGGGAGTTGATAAAATGTACAACCTTGACCTGATGCCTTTTATTAGGTTTGCAACAACCCCTTTCATCAGCAGCAGTCGCACCATATTAATCATTCCTGTTGCTCTTCCCTGTATCTCTCTGGGAATTCAATGCTTTGCTTTCCCAGTATACTTCCTCCTGAGACATATGGAAAGGGGTTGTTAGCTAGTACCCTTCTTTTGTATGTGCTTACCTCCATGGGTATCTTCAGCATATTGGATTGTATCATTGTCAGATAGCATTGCAAGCTAGTCCTCCCCATGGATTATGCTTCTAGCATTTCTACTGTCCATCCACTTGCATTGTCTGTAACTCATCTTCAGTATACAGTATCTATTCACACTCTTCAAAATATGATCAAAATTATCACTCCTCGGCCTTTTGGCTAAGGTCAAGTGTAAAATACAATCAAAATTAGTCTTTGCATATACTTTTGGATTTTTCCAAATATTGCTAATACAATCTCCATCATCTTTTAGTTGTCTTAAAATGAGCTTTACATTTTGCAAAACAATCAGACATGTATTAAACCAGTTAATTCTTGACAAACATAAATGTTTTAGAATCTTTCAGTCTTCTCTTTCATAGGTTGATTTGTGGCAGTTTTTCCATTGGAATGTATTAGTACAAAGAAAAATTGTATTTTGCCATTTGAGGTCTTTGCAAGTTATTTTTAAAAACCTCTTAAATGATGCCATGGAGTTTACTATTAAAAGGGCTTTGTTTAATACAACAAATAATTCTCTTCATGATCTTGTGGCTTTGGTCTTGAATTTATGGTAAAATATTACATTCTAATACTTCCTATGAAATAGTCAAATAGAAAGGCATTCTACTTCCTATCCCATCTGTCCAAATGTATTCACTCTGCCAGTTCCTTATTTGTAAGTTTTCAGTTAGCATGTTTAATGTTATTTTTCACTTCTGGGAAGTATGACAAGTTGTCTTACTCTGGGTCCATGTTGTAATAAATAGAACAAGAATTGCATTTGAACTCAAACTGCAAAAGGCCAACAAAACAACTGACCTGCGTATTCCAGCATCAGTGTGCACAATGTTTAACGTCTTAGTTGATGCCAAAAAGCAAAGCACCAAACTATGTGCTCTGGATGGAGGACAAGAGGTGAGTGAAATCGTGCATGTAGAAATGTAAGATGTTGGGTGAACTGGCAGTACAATCATGCTGTTTACAGAAGGTGTTCACTTTATTGGATTAAAACAAGTTTTCCAACGCCATGTATTTAATCTTTTCTTTCACTGGATAATTACATGTCCCTTTATACTTTATTCATGTCATTTTCTTCTTTATTATCTGAAAGTTTAAGTCAAATTTTTCTTAAAATAGTCCTTGAATTCCAAGTAGGCCTGTTTACAACTGGGTTTTCCCCTTCTACAGACTCCACTTTTTACAAACAAATTAGAGGGTTATTAAAGGACATTTTTTGTTTAAACAAATTAAGCTTATGCAAATTTTGAATTAAATAAAAGCAAATCAACCTCACCAAAAAAAAAAAAAACAACCCAACCCTATAGAATATCTTTTTGGCACAAAAGAGTCCATTTTTTAAGGAACAGCTTGAAACTTCTATAAAGAAGTGGAAACCAGTTGGAAAACTAGTGGCAATTTTCCTTTCTTCACCCAAAAAAATGTCATGAGCTTTGATTTGATGTGGATGTGTAGATTGAGTGTAGCTAGTATTTGAAAATAAAACCCTAAAATTTTGCAAACCATCCTTACTGTAGTCTTCCCTGTGACTTTTTTTTAACATGTTGAGTGGATGAATGTGAACATTTTTTAAACTCATCTGTTGAATTTGATATTATTTTGCTTTATTTTTTATTTTAATTATTCTTTCACCATTTCCTTATTCTTCCCTTATATGTCCTCCTTGGTCTTTTTATTTTCCATGGCATGTTCCAGCTTGATAGTCAATGGGTAAGTCCCTTTTATTTCAGAAACGTGCTTTTTTTCTTTTCACATTTTAGCAATGTTTCTTTGTTAAGTTATTTATACAAGTTGACATGTGTATTAAATAAGTCAAATGAATCTGTTTTTAGGGTTTTAGGTGGTTTTTTAAGCTAACTATTAAAGTCCATATGTCAACAACAAAAATTTTGAAACCTTAATAAGTCCCTTCACATTGAATAATATCAAAGTTTCTTTAGAGGTTTTAAACCCCATTATTTATTACTTACTATATAATTTTTAAAAGCCACTTAAGAAAAATGCAAAAACCTATCCTATGATATTACAGCCTTCATTTGGTACTGATTGCATGGAATTAGCTTTATGAAGTATTAAGTTTTCAGAAACAATATTTGTCCTTTCTAGATTGCATAAATTAAAAATCAAAAGGGAAATAGTTCATGTTTTCCACTGTTTAATTTCCTTTCATAGTATTTCTAATCCAATATCCCAAAGGCCCCAAATTAGGTAGATTTTTATTTGTTGTCATATCTGACTCTTTGAGGCCTTATTTTGGATTTTCTTGACAAAAATACTGGAGTGATTTGCCATTCCTTCTTCAACTCATTTTATAGATGAGGAACTGAGGCAGAGAGAGTTGAGTGACTTGCCCAGGGTCACACAGCTAGTAAGGGTCTGAGACTGGATTGGAACTCATATAGATGTGTCTTCCTAATTCTAAATCCAGTATTCTATCCAGGCATCCCCTTGCTGCCCTATTCATGTCTTTATTTGTGTATATAGTATAGCTGAAACAATATACACTGAAGTGTCTTATCTGGGTTTTTCTTTTAGGATCTCTTTATAATTGAAACCACTTCTTGGAGGGATTTGAGAGACCTCATTTTATGCCAAATTGAATTCTATAACAAATAAGTTTTATAGTGAGAATCCAGGGTATTTTATAAGTAAAATAATGTAACATGTCTTAGCTAGAGTTTGCCCTCTGGCAAGCATTTGTAATCCGGTAGGAACAATAGGATATCTGTATATTGTGCTTCTATTCAACTTTCTGTCCCTTAGGCTAAATGCTAACTAATAACATTAGTGGTCATCTAAATTATTTCAGATTGTGAAAGTGCAAACATTTTCACGTGCTTTTGTCCTTAATCAAAACAGGAATTTCTTTCATCCTCTTTTTTTTCTTGGAGGTGGGAAGGTGGGAGGGGCAGGCAAGAAAGTTACTCTTTACCTTGGAATATTTGTTTATAATGGGCACATTTGTTACTACAATCTCATTATAAAAACAATGTCAAATTTGTGGAAACCAATTTTGTGACTGAAAACTGACCTAACATACAGTGGAGTACAATTAACAAATTTTAAATTGTACTTCTGATTAAACTTCTCTTCTTGAAACTAATTTTTTCTTTAAGTAAGAATTTCAAAATGTTAAATGATTTTATATTTGATTTTCACCTTTAGGGACCTAGACTCTGCAAACCATCATATATGCCAAATAAATAGCATATCAATTAAATACCAAATAAGTATTTGCTTAAGTTTGAATAAGTTTGAGTCAAAAAAAATTTAAGCTACTTTAGAGAATTCAGTTACAAACAGAAATAAAATTCCTGATGTTCACCTTTTCCTAGAGACTGTTAGCCAGAATAAATTTGTCTTTGTTCATAATTAATGTAAGTTTATTTATATACATACATAAATACATATATATATATGCTTATGATACAAACTTGCCTAATCCTATTTGTAATTCAATGGAAAAGTGAGTTTTGTAGAAATTCAGTTGTATTACTTTTAAATAGTGTAAATATTGCAAAATATTAAGATGTTCTTAATGATCTTTGGCCTATAACCACTTATATCATTACCTTTTGTTGCTTTATCAAATAAAAACTGGCCAGGATACCAGTATCTTTTGTCTACTCATCTAAGTTTTTCAGTATGTAGATGCCTCTGATTGCATAAGAATCATTTATTAAATCCCTTTATTTCATTTATAATTTCATTGCCTCTTTCCATCTTTTTGGGTTCCATCTATTTGTTACTTTTTAATATCTAATGTTATTTGCTGCTGCCATTCTAAAATCTTCTGGAATAATATAGAAAGAGAACTGGACTTGGAGTCAGGAGTCAGGTGCTATATCTACCTCTGACACTAACTATCCATGTGATCCAGGTCCAGGAATATCCTCTTTCCCTATCTCTTTGTCTTTATCTGTAAAAAGGGGAGGGAGGAGAGTCTAGATAAGCACACTTCTCTTTAATAGATATTTATGACAAACACCTTTAACAACTTCTGGCTTCTACTAACTAGTATCCTCATAAATAGCAAAGAATTGTTCCACTAAAAAATAAATTCTTTCCTTTCTTAAGGGCATAGTTTTAAAGTCTAATCAGATTATAAATTATAAGAAAATTATTTTCTCCATAACATACATAATTCATATGCATTTTAAAGCCTCATAACCATTCTACAACATAGAACAAACAAACTTTGGGGTGAAGAAATTTACCCATAGTATACAAACCCACATTCCCAAAAAATTCTTCTTTCTTTATTCTGCATGCCCAAGAACAACTTTGGGTAGGAGTATTAACTCTACCTATAGAATCTCCAGCAACTTACTAATAAGCATGTAACTTAGGCAAAAGTCCAACTTATAGACCCCAAGCTTTAGCAAGTGACCTAAAAATATTGCTTCTACATATTTAGATACAAGGTTGCATGAATCCAGCTGTTCCTGAATATACTTCAGTAAAAAAATAAAAAATTATCAGTAGGCAAGTGTGAAACTCAGTGAACTCTATCATAGCTAATGGCTGACAGACAACTTATTATTCCCCAAACTATAAGGACAGTCCTTAGTTGCTGTCTAGAAAACTTCCTCAGAAGCCTGCCAAGAATTGTTATGCTGTGTTTGCATTCCAGCTTTCTCATCCCTATTAGTGCCAATCCTTCCTTCTTGCTTGTAAATTATTATTCTGTTTTCTTAAATGACATGTGATGATGCAAGCATGTTCTGTAACCACTCAGAAGAGCGTTTAATAGAGTGATTAGTGGCTGAATACTTTTACCATGTGACAGTGGTGTGAAATGAGTCAGCAATCCCAACCTTGGCCCTCCGGGACTGACGTTGAGATCACAAAACCAGCCCCGTATTGTTAGCCATCACAGCAGAAAAGCAGAGCGTTCAATGGACCATAGGCATTCATCTGCCCTCAAAGCCACTCCATCCGACAATCCCATGGGGGGAGGATGAAAGCACATTAATGGGGCAACATGGGGGCCCAGCTTTCCTTGGGCTGTGTTTGTTCTCAGGAGAGAAGATTTCTGTCCCCACAAAGTAATAATCTAGCACCTTTAAAATTCATCCCAGAAGTTGTGGAAAAACTCCGTTACCACTAAACTGAACAAGAAACTGGTTAGTCTTCATTTCTTTTGTGCAGGGAGGTGAATTGATGCTGAATTCTGTTGGAGTAAAATAAGGCAGAGATTTTAGACAAGTGGCTACTCCTTAAATCCCTTGTTCTCATACCACATGAGATTCAGAAAAGCAGTTTAGTCCTGACCGGTGCTGCCTGTACCCTTTAATATTCACTGAGAGCTGCTTACCACTAGAGGAGGAATCAAAATCCATTTCTCTTTTTTTTTTTGTGTAAAGAGTATCAAGTAGGGATACCCATTGCCTTGAAAGGCCTAGGATATGATGTCAACTCAACAAGAAACTCTGAGAAGATTTTCTTAGGATTTGTCATTTGACCAAGACAAAACCTTCCATATTCTTAATTTATAATATATAATATATGTCAAAATGAAGATTGCACCTCTTTGGCTATAAGTCCCTGCTAGGAGCTCCAATGAAATTATTTGTAATCATCCAGCTCTCCTAAAATTTTCTCTAGTACTGACTAGTGTGGTGGTATGTTATCATGGAAAAACTGGCTTTGGAATCTGAGCTGGGTTCAACTACCACCTCTCATGCTCACTTCTCATGTGACCTTGAGCAAATCACTTAAACAAAGGGGTTGGATTAGATGAACTCTGAGGTCCCTTTGAGCTATAAATCTATGTTTCTATATTGTTAGCTCTGAATTAGGGGATTTTAACTATATTAAATATTTAACCCTAGATGACCTTCTGAATACTACTCACAGTATTCTTGGCTTTCTCTACTCATTATCCATCCAAGCCATATGGGGAATTATATTATTATCAAATTATATTAATACTACCCCAAACCAAACATAATTTAAACTAAAGTATCATGGTGTAGTGGATAGAGAGCTGTTTTCAGGGTCAGAAATACTTAGGTTCAAGACACACTTCTGACACATACTGGCAATATGATCTGGACAAATTAGAATTTTTAATATTCCAGGAAATGATCAGATGCTGATCTGCATTGGATGAATTCAGAAATACTGTAAATCCAGGGAATCATTGGTCTGGGTCTGAAAATTTTTTTGGTTAATTATAATTCTATTAATATAATTAATCATATAATATTAATAACATATAATTGATAATATTAACATATTGATTAACATAATTGATCACATATAATTATATATTATATTAATCATATAATAATATATATTATTGTTAATAGAATACTATATGATAGAATATAAATTCTACGGTTGTAAGAATTGCTTCATTCTTGTCTTTATGTCCCAGACCCTGGCACAGTATTTTTTTTTGGTTTTTTGTATTTTTGCAAGGCTATGGGGTTATTTACTTGCCCAAGGTTACACAGCTAAGCACTTATTTGCCCCCCACACACACACACAACACACTACTTGGACATAGGAGCTGTTTAGTAAATATTTACTGACTGATTGAAATGGTCTGAAATCCATCACAAATAAATTTTCAATTATCCAATGTGTCGAGTTATTTATTTAATTTATTAAATAAGTTACTTTATTCCATTATTAACTAAAGTATTAATTTAATTAGTTAAATTATTATTTATTTAATTTTTTGTCTGTGATTTAATCTTACTGTAATTACCTAGAAATTTCTTTTTAAACTTTGAGGCAAAATCTAGGTATTTAGTAATTTTTTTTAAAAAGATAGTCATCACTCCAAGTGTCCATGATGGATTTCATCCATTTGAATCAAAGAGGATTAAATAATGTCTACAATGACTCATCTTATATTTGCTTTCAAGCCCCCAAAACTTAACCTAGAAAGAAATTCCAGAAAGTCTTGGACAAAAATCCCTCATTGAAATTTGAACCATCTTTTAGGGCCATTAAAGAATCCAATAAAACTATATAGGTTGAAAGTTAAGGCCAATGAGGATAAGTCAATAAACCTTCTTCTAATGGACCAAATCCCAACAGTAGAGCAGGTTTGGAAGTTTGGTTGGTTCTCAATCAGTTGGATTCTTTCCAGTTGAGTATCTTTATTTAAAGCCCTCCTTGGGTCATGACAAAAAGTAAAAATCTGTAAGCTCATCAGAAATGAAACGAGCCTTGAATCCATATCCTGAATCCCTTCCTTAATCCACAATGAAGAGTAGCTATAGTCCCAGGCTGGATTAGTTCCCTTTTACTTGAAGAGACGCCAAATCAGAGGGAAGGGGTTTTATGAAAAGAGAGTGGCAAAACATGAGATGGGCAGCAAGGTCTATTTACATAAACTCATCCACCACCCAGTCAGCTTTACAACTTTCACTTTGGGGGGAGAAGGGGCAGGCCTAGGAGGAGGAAAGAAGAATGATTTTTTTTTCTCTAGCAATTTGGGGAGGAGTGGGGAATGGCTTCCTTGGCAAACCAGCCTTCTCCCTGAATAGTTCAGTTGCTGAAGGCCTAGGAAGCATATTCTTGTGAGGGCTTGCCTAGCTCAGAAAGTTGTGGGTAATTTAGGCTGGATCAGGACCTTAACTGCCAGCTGGCTTTTTTCAAGACTCTACTTTTCTTTCTTACTCCCCCACTCCCCTGCTCTTTTTATATACTTTGAACTATTGTTAAAAAGCAGGAAGTGTGCCCATATCTCAACAAGAGCAAACTACTTTCCATGTTTCAAATCTTTTTGCTACATTGGGGAGATTTTCTGTAGGGGCTAATAAGGGCACAGATTCAGTAATCTTTGAATTCAGTAAACTTTTAATATTTCATTAAATAAAATATTTACTTTTATAAATATATATATATAATATAAATATAGCATATGTTTTATATAACATATATATATATAGAGAGAGAGAGATCTCTTTTAGGAGTACATGTGTATATTTATTATATGTGTGTTTTATATATAATTTTTATATATTTGTCATCCCTTTCCCCATTTTCTCACAAAAAAATAAAGATAAAATCCCACATCTATGAAAGAATTGCCATACATATGACCATACATTTACACAAACACAAACTTACCCTTTCCTCTGTTGAGTTCCAAGCTGGCAGAAACTTACTAAATATGATTTCCATGACCCAATAAGGAAAAACATCATTTCCTTGATATCTAAGTCAGTATTTTGCTCTGTGTGGAAACTTTGAGACATGTTTTCAGAAGGAGTTTTGAAAGACAGCTTTCAAAAACTTACATCTTAGCAAACTCTTCACATGGCAGCTGCTAAGTTGGTCTGATGTTTATACTGACCTCAGTACTTTCCCTCTATGCATTATGTTTGCTGTTCCAAGAAGCCTTGAACTATCAAGATAGGGTTAGTCTTTACAAGTCACATTTTGTGTGAAGTGGCTATTGGCGACAATGTACTGTCAGATAAATGTTTCTAAAGGAAGAATTACTGTTTAAATTGATGTGCCTTCACAGGGCAGGATAAGCTCTAGCTCCTGCTAATTTAAGAATAGAACTCTGTAGTATTCTCTAAAGAAAGGGGTGTGTGTGGGGGGGTGGGAGTCTTTCAGGTTTATTTTAAATATATCTTTTTTTTATTTATTTAAAGCCGTCTTTTTCATGAGGAAGCAGGATTGTGGCTGTGGAGAGGGAATGCTGTTTCATAATACCTATTATGGCCTATTAATTTGTTACCATCCATTCACCTTTGTTGATGAAATTTTAATTTTGCCCTTGCTTGAGCATATTGTAAGAATTGTATAAACTGCTGCTCCCCATGCTGACAAAAAGGTCCTTTTAGAATGAACAATTGGGAGCTCATTTTGTTTCTAGAGCACATTTAAAATAACTTATGAATGAGAGTTGTCAGACATGAAATGCTGTATTAATTAAATCTTTTTCTAGTCTTTTTGCTTCGCCAGCTAAACCAACCCTTTAGAAAAATACACGACCACCGTAATTATAGAGGAGGAGACAAAAAAAGTATCCTTCACATTCCTTCGCCTGAATAAGAATAAGAACTCAATTCATCTAAATAATAACCCCATTAGCTGCTTAACTCGACAGCATGCATGGGAAAATTTTCAACACGGAATGTAAAAAAAGTGTTGATTGGGTAGATCGTTTTCAAGGTTTTGTTATTCTGAGCTTCAAAATGATCATTTTGAATACATCTGATCTATCAGGGCTAGCAGCTTTTAAAGTATTTATGACTTATGACAAAAGTTTTGTGTTCATGTCCACACTAATGCATCTTTGTCTTTTAATACCCAGCAACAGTATCATTCAAAAATAGATGATTTGATTGAAGACACTGTAAAAGACATCATTTCACTTCTGGTTTCAAAGGTAAAAAATATGTCATTTATTCCCTTTGTCATTACTGTTGAATAAAGCATTAATTACATATATAAGATTATTAGAAATGTCTGCAATTCATTTTTTTAATTTAAATCTGATTAAACAAGAAAATAAATTAGAAAAAATGTAAATAACAAACCACATTTGTCTAAAACTTTTGGCATAAGGTGAATAAAAATTATTGCTTTGTTTTGGTGTTACTTGGGGGGAAATTACTTTACCTTTTTAACAAAGCTTCTAGAAGTTTATGTGTTTTTACTATCTTCTTTTCAGTCTACAACCTTTGGTTTAGTCTATATGGTAGGCAAAATATGTTAGGTGATCAGTTCATCTAAGCTAAAAGGTTGCCACATTGGCAAAATAGACAGCCATCTACATCACCAAGGTGCCTGCTTCCTACCTCTGAAATCTACCACTTCTACTTGCCTGCAAAGGTTTGAAATTACTTTAATCCTGAATAAAACAATTTCATTTTACAATTCAAGATAAAGTCTTAAAAGCAAAAATCTATAAGCAGGGAATTCTGTTTATGCTAAGATCCAAATAAATAACATCAGGTCCCCTTCTTAAGACAAGGAAAGGGGAGGGAAGGATTGAACTGACCAAGTGTTGGGAACTTCAAGAAAAACTATTGAGGGAAGGAATGAATGAATACAGAAAGAAAGGGAAATTACTTGAAAGTCATAATTCACTCCTCCATAATTTTGCATAGAGTTGGTCTTCATAGGCTGTAATAGAATACATGTCTTTATTAGAACCTGATAAGTGTTCACACTCCACTAGTTTCTGTATTCATGTATAGGTGGATACATTTCTTCAATAATGCCTCTTTCTTTCAAACCCCATATAAGATAGTGTTTCTACCTTTCTTCTGCACATGTTTATTATTTTGCATTATACTTATTTGCAAAATTTATCCCCACCCCATATAGATTTAAGAAAAGGTGGGGATAACAGTTCCTACTTGTTTACATTCAACTTCTTGAGATCAGGGTTTTAGGTGAAAGGGAAAGGAAAATAACTACAACAAAAAAGATAGCCAGGCAGAGAGAGAAATGAGTTTTAATCTCTTGATAACAAAGGGAAAAGCTTCCACACAAAAGTGTCCTATTAAGAGTTGCTTTTTTAAATAATGAATAAATAATAAATTTAAGACCATCTTGACATGAGTCCCTCCACCAATAAAGATGGTGACCCATTAATTCCTTCTGATTCTATGTAATTCTTCTTTTTGTTTTTTTAAATATTCCATAGACTTGCTTCCCAACATACTAGAGAAGCTCCACAAGTGTATATGTGCATATAAAAATATGTGTGTATAAACACATGTATATGTGTTTATCAACAATGTACACATGAATTATTTGTCTATAGTTACACTCATATATATATATACATACATACATATATGTGTATGCATACACACATATCCCTTTATAAGTATATATACAACCCTTGGTCTGGAAGCCTGCTATCCTTCACATTGGTTTCCTTACTGGTTTCCCTCCTTTTCCAGACATACCCTTGATGCATTGTCTTTTAAGCCATTGATGTAGCAAAATTTCAGAAATATACCTTAGGAACCCCATTGCAACTCAGGAAAGGAGTTGCCAATGGGAGTGAGGATGAGGAACATTTTCACAATTGAAACAAAGAGAGGAAGACAATAAATAGAGAGTTGATCTTCAAATCATTATAACTGAATTCTAGTCCTGAAGCACATGGTTGTATGAACCTGGACAAGGTACTTTACATCTTGAGCGCTTAGACAGTTTTCTGCAGGAGTCACCACTCTGCATTGGAAGAAGAAGTTTCTTCTCCAAGAGTCCTCAGTACTAAAGAAACCACAGGTCCACACCAAAACAAACAAAAAATTTTAACAGGAGGTTTTAGACAAAAAGAGGGCTTGCTTTAATTAGTTGTGGCTAAGAAGGGTTATCACTTGCTATTTTCTGTGTCTGATGCTCGGGCAATCAGAAAGCACTTCTGAACTAAAGAGGGATTATTAGATTGTAGATTTTCCCTACAGATTCACAGGTCAGGAACGTTTGTTACATTCCACTACCCATGGGATGCATGATAACAGTCTCTATGAAAGCTAGTCTCCAAGAACTTGAGTAACAGGTCAAGATTAGAAGGGATCTTAGTAGGCATCTCCTCCAACCCATACCTCAACAAATCCTTTCTATACCATCCCCAAAGAAATTATGTCCAGCCTCGAACTGATAACAATTCAATTTTTAGTTCATTCCTTAATTTCAATTAGGAATATTTTTCCCATAGGAATTAAATGAGTTGAAATCTGTGTTTTTGCAGCATCTGCCCATTACTTCTAGTTCTACTCTCTGAAGGCAAGTAAACTGCCTTTCAAATCAATAACTTGATGACAGCAATAATTTCCCCCATCATTTAGTTCTTCATATTAAGTTCTCTCAATAGAGCCACATATATGGAAGTCGAGTTACCTCATCCTCTTGGTGGTTTGAATACATTGCAGTTTCTCAGTGTCCTTCCTAAAATGTTGATATCTGGACTGATGTAATCTGACAAAGGTATTCCATGAGTGATCCTGGTCAAAATTCTCAGCTTTGGTCTCTATAAAATGCAGATAATAATGTCACTTTTTTCACAGAATTTTATGAAGATCAAATGAGATAAGAAACCTTAAAACTCTTTATAAATGAAAACTGTTGTTGTTCTTTTTATACAACAAAGCTATCATTTCATTTAAGGCACCTATATTTTGGCCCACACCTATGATTTCATTGATGTAGGGAGCATAAGGTAAGGGAACTTCCTCTATTAATACGGAATGCCAACTGTTGCATAGTTTGTAATCTTAAACAATTGCCTCTGATCCCAAGGGATTATTTTAGCTGTGTGACCATGGGCGAGTCACTTAACCTTTATTGTCCTTCATCCAGGGCTGTCTCCAGTCCTCCTGATCGATATCTGGTCATTGGACCCACATGACTCTGGAGCGGAAAGTGAGGTTGGTGACTTAGCACAGCACCTCCTCATTCAAATCCAATTCACATGCTTGTCTTGGTATCCCTGATGTCATGATCTTCTTCAAAAATGAAGGAAAAACATTATCCTACAACAGCCCATATGAAAGGAGATAATGTCCTAAAATGAGGAAGGTGATCTTACTTGCCCAGAATGCACAGTATTAGCAGAATGTAAATCTTTTGTTCCCAATATGTGTTTACTACATCTTTCTGGGACTGCCCAGATCCTTATATAAAGAACTAGACTTATTTCAAAGAGGACTTGGCTCCTTTCAGTGTGAAGTCAGCACGTTTTCTGGCAGGATAAGAAAAGGGTTATCCCAACTCCTCTCTGTGGGTGACTATCCCTTCTGCCTACTACAAACAGATCTTACCAAGTTGATCCTCTAATCAAAACCTTCAATGACTCTATTGACTCTTGCATAAAATACTAACCCCTTTGACTTTGCATTTAATATTTAAGGTGTCCTACAATATGCCTCCAAAATGCATTTTTAGACTTATTTTATGTTTCTACCTTTCACTGACCAAATGCTATAGTCAAACCACACTATTCTCTGACCTTTTCTAGTCCTGCTTTTTCTCCCATTGGAGTCTTTTGACCTGGTGACTCCTTCGTTCTGTTATAAACTGATATCAAACCCTGGTTTTGGTGGTGGTGGTGATTATGGTGCTGAGAGTCCAGGCTGTTCCCTTCTACATAGCAATTGCTTAATAGGTATTTGATGAAAAGAAATTTAGAAAAATACTTTGAGAGTGAAATTCATTTTTATTTTCAGATTGTTTGAGGAATCATTTAGTTTTTATTTCCTTTCACCAAAATTAAGGTAATAGTTATTTCTTCAGATAGCTGTATTATCTTAGAGAATTTTTTTAAATTAGTTAACAGAAACCTTTTTTTATCTCATCCTTTGAGAAAATAAGAGAAACAAATTCCTTGTTACAAAAATGCATAGTCAAGCAAAAAAAATTTTCATTGGTCATATTCAAAGAATGTATACATCTTTGGGCAACCTGAATGCATCACTTCTCTGTTAAGAAGAAAATAATATATACATCATCAGAGGTCCTCTAAAATTATAGGTGATCTTTCCTTTGAAAGAGTTCTTATAGTTCTCAAAGTTTTTTGTTTTTATGGTACTGTTGTATTAATTCTTCTCATTTTTCATCAGTTTATAAAAACTTTCAAAATTCATTTTTATAACATTGATTTAATAGTATTTTTCTGCTTCTATTCACTTCATTTTGCATCTCTCTTTGTCTTGTAAAGCCATCTATTTCCTCATTATAACACAATGGTATATTCCATTACAGGATTTTTAAAAATCGTGAAGAAATTATTAAGAGAATGAATTCTTGGGGCGGCTAGGTGGCTCAATGGATAAAGCACCAGCCCTGGAGTTAGGAGTACCTGGGTTCAAATTCAGACTCAGACACTTCATAATTACCTAGCTGTGTGGCCTTGGGCAAGCCATTTAACCCCATTTGCCTTGCAAAATCTGAGAGAGAGAGAGAGAGAGAGAGAGAGAGAGAGAGAGAGAGAGAGAGAGAGAGAGAGAGAGAGAGAATGAATTCTTAATCCCATTGGGAAAAGATTTCAAATAACCTAGGAGCTACCCTTCTTTGTGATAAAACTAATTTATTTCAGTTGACCTCTTGGGAAACAGTCCCAGAAGCCCATTTTTTCCCCTTTATCCATGACAAGTTGGAATAGAGGAGAAGTGACTATGCCTATCAGCCCTCTTTTCATGATTTTCCCAAAATCAGCCTTGGAAGTATCTTCTTTAGATATTCAGTTCTCTTAGTCATACATAGCCTATTTGCATGTACTGTTGTATAATAAGTAAGCTATAGGAGGAAATTGACAAAATGATATGTTGGTGTGGCATATTGGCTAGATTGCATTTGGGAAACCTTTATTAACCCCAATCTTCCCTTGAAACAGTTATTCATATTTTTAATACTAGTATTCTTCTATTAATGTCATATCTTCAATTAATGTCAAATCTTTGAAGAAGTAAATATCTAAATTAGTTAAAGATCTATAGAAGGGTCCTTGGGATCTGTGAATAGGCCATTACTCATTATTTAGATAGAACTTCTCACCAGAAATAACATAAAGAATTTCCACAAGTAAATATGTAACCAGAGGAAGAAAGAAGTGGGCTACCCATGTATGAAGAGCAAAAGAAAATTTATGAACAGCCATATTCTGTTTGCCATATATTGAAAACTAAAGAAAGTTGAGCAAATACCCAGGGAGAATTTATGGGACATTATGAGTTATCTTCTACAACATCAGAATGAGTTATCTTCTACAACATCAGAATGGATTCCCAGTAATAAATCATACACCCATCAAAATATTAAAGAAACATACATATACATATAATAAATTGGATAATAATAATATTAAATTTCCTGAGTCCTCAAGTATTATAAGAGAAATATAGATAGCATAGAATAAAAAAAAACTCCTCATAGTAGGAGAATTCATATTAACAAGCATAGAATAAAAAATACATAGTAGGAGAATTCATATTAACAAAGGATTGGACTGGCAAGATGTGTGTGTGTGTGTGTGTGTGTGTGTGTGTGTGTGTGTGTGTGTGTGTGTTTCTGTTGTATTTTTTGCAAGGCAATGGAGTTAAATGGCTTGCCCAAGGCCACACAGCTAGGTATAATTAAGTGTCTGAGGCTGGAATTCAACTCAGGTACTCCTGACTCCAGAGCCAGTGCTCTATCCACTGGGCAACCTGGCCACCCCTCTGGCAAGATGTAAAAGTGCTTTTTCCAAAACTTTGTTAAAAATAAGATTTACATGGGATTAACCCTACATGTAGTTGAAATATGTGGATACAATTGAGATATAACTTCTACCATTGACCTACTACAATTCAGAATGTTCTTTGTTAAGATATGATTACATACCTTAAAGGAACATCACATAAAGTTACATTAGCAGTGAGAAAATGGGAAAACAAATAGGTAAATTGTGACTAAAGAATTCAGGAAAAACTTCGAGCTCTGGGCAACCAGAAGAGAGCATGAAGGCAATGGGTATTGTCTCACACAGGGAGGTGAGACAAGAGTGATCTGGGAAGGGATACCAAAAATGAAATTCAACTAGTTACTTCTTTTATCTAGAGGTCCTGAATTGATACTCACTTAGTTTCAGATGTCTTTCCACTGAAGTCAAATTCTTTGATGTTATAATTAAATCTTCCAAGTCTCTTCTAACCCTATCTTTTTAGTAGGCAGATATAAAAAAATAACTACTCATTTCCCTTACAACAGTATCACTGTTTAAAAAAACAAAACAATAGGCAAAATATAAAGAGCATATTGATAATACAAATAATTTTTCTGGGGAAAATGTAGCTGACAACAAAAATAACATGTCTGTTACATGTCCAATAATTATATTGCTATATAGCAATTGCTTTCTTATAGATGAAGAATTATGATGGAAGCATTTTAGAGAACCCATTTTAAGAAAGTATTTGAAGAAAAAATATATTTGGGAAATGATGATAAAATATGAAATAAGTAAGATGTGCCATATGTAGCATATTATTATCCTTTAGATGCTTGTCCATAAAAGGAATACACACACACACGCGAAGATATATATTAATTATACATAGATATATAGAAAATATAAGTGTGATTGTATATAAATATATCTTCAAGTTCTTGGCAGCATGACATGTAGCTAATATTAGGTTTGGGAAGGTAGTCATTTGGGTGACTGAAAGAAAAGGAGGAAAGCAGGAAGAAGTAGAAGTAGAGATAGAGAAGAAAAAGAGAGTCTGAGAGAGGGGAGGGAAATGGGGTGGAGCAAATAATTGGTCTGGATCATCTTACAAAATGTACAAAAGGCTGCAAAATCTGTTTCCTTTTTTTCACATCAATTTTGCAATTACTTTTTTTTAATCTCAATTTTTCATCTCAAGCTGTGAAGCATCTCTTATGATCAGCCCTTTTCAGTGATGAATGTATCCTCTGAGGAATTGTATACTTTGTGAAGTAAACTCTGCAAATATCCTTATATTTGCTTAATGAGATATCACAACCAACATGCCAAATGTTGTTTTTTTTGTACCCACAAGAGTCTGAGAGTAACCCACTGTTTTATCTTGGAATTTTTTTACTTTTGGCATTGCCTTTTTCAGTTAAAGAAAAGTGAAACTTGTGTGGCTGTTTGAATTCAATGGTGATTTCCACTGAACACTTGTGACAAAGCTTACATTTAATTTTTGTCAATCATCCCAGACTGCTTTCTTCCATTGTTACCTTGAGAGCTCCCATAGAAGAAGTAGCAAGGAGGTAATTACATACAAAGACCTTAACTGCTAAAACAGTGTTCAAACAAACCCATTAAATCACATCAACAATAAAGACCAGTGAAACAAAGAGATTGCAGTGTTTCATTTCAACCTGATGTTCTCAAGAGAACAGAAAGCACAGGGCAAACCCAAAAGTACTTATCTATTCCCCGAGCTGTGTGGAGAAAGTTCACAGGAAGCAGTTAAAGATACAGTAACTACAGTCTGCATTCAACTGATTTTCTTTGGGACTTGACTGTTTTATGCTGTTACATAGTTTTTTTGAGAACAACTTAATACTATAGTATCCAGATGTAATGAAGATTAGTTAGAAAATTAGCTCTCCCTTCCACAGGTAATTTAAAAAGGACCTGCCACAGAGAAGCTTTCATTTATGAACATTCTGGTAAGGCTGGCAAGGGTCCCAGAGGTATAGGAGCTGTTCACTGCCATGTAAGCAATAAGTGTCCCTGCTGGATCCCGACCCTCTCTGGGGACCATTAGGAGCAGGAAAGACTACAAGGAGATGCTTACAATTGGTCTTAGGAAGTAAAGAATGTTGTGACATGATTCTAGCCGCTCAAGTTTGCTGTGTGAAACAGCTGCTTGCAGAGGCAACTCTATATATTGTTTTACTGATACTCAGAGAATAAATGATATCTTGTCAACGCAGAAAAATTGGTGTCTAAAATCTATCAACTTCTCATCCCAAATCTCTTCTCTCCCCATCACAAGCAAGTTATTTTCTCATTTGACCCCAAACTTTCTTTCCTATCACTCCTATGCTCCCTTCAGGATATCTGCCTATTCCTATAGGGCCCCCAACTTGTGACATAACTCATTTGACAATTCAGAAAATACTGTTGATCACACTTTGGAACTCTGATTTTGCTCTTCAAACCACTTAAAGTACATGTCCTTTGTTCCTACATCTGTGTATCTAGCTATCCATATTCTCAGTGGCAGGCTTTTATTAAAATATGACTATGTCATAGCTTTATACAGTTCAGGTTCTTGTTGCCTTAGAGATTGCCTCTCTCCACATGACAAATGAGATCACCCAGAACATGCTTACTCTTAAGATTTGAGTTACAAGAGACAAGGCATTTTCCACAGAGAGCCATTAAGTTTGGAATTCCCTTTCCCTGGTCTGACATAACCCAGGGGTATTGGCCTTCTGGGTTGGTAAAACCACATCAAGTGAGGTTAGCCTTCCTTGATTAGTTATAATCCTATTGGGCAGGAAGAAACTACTAATTTAGCTTTAAATTATAAGTAGTTATATGATTTTGTCTTTTTATTCTATTCATGTCCCTTAAGACAACTGCACATCATGTTGATTAGAATCTTTAAAAATAATTTGAGATGGTAATTTATACTTTTTTTGTTTCTATGTTCTTACATCATGTCACAAATAGTGTGAGGCAGAAGACTTCTGTAAGGAAGTATTTCTTTTTATCTTGTATAAACTATCTTGTAGTCACTGATCAACTATAAACTAATCTCTTACACACTCATAGCAATTCTGTGGTCACCAAAGACAAATAAGCTGTGTCTGTAGAATTGGTAACACTTTTTTTTAGAAGACACTGTTGACAAGAAAAAAAAATTAATCCCTGTCAATAATCCAGTTTTGGAAAACTTTTGTCATTTCTTTATTGTTTTTTACCAACCATGTTTTTTTTTTTTAACATTATTTGTCCAATGAATCCCGTTCACCTCCACTGCTTGATTCAGCCTCTCCAAAGCATTTGCCCATTTTTACCTACACTCTCTAACTTTGGCATAATGAGAAGTTGCATTTTATTTATGTTTAAGGCAACCTGGTTTATGTCTATTGCATCCCTTCCAAATAGCCTGTAAGGTTCCTTACGACAGGGACAATGTTTTCTGTTTCTCTTCTAGGCCAAAATGGTACTTGGGAGAGTACTTGTAAATAGGAAATGCTTAGTAGGAAGCTTTATTTAATTCACATCACAGAATTTTAAACTGTTCTTTCATTATCATCATTTCTTTCCTTCCCTTGGTATACATGTAGAACTTTTTGGAAAATGGGAAAATAGTGAGTGTTATCCCAATATTTCATTTCCCAGATTTCTTGTTATGCATATTGAAGATTAAAATTATTTTGAGAATGTGCATATAAAATTCAAGTTCTGTTAATGATTTTAAATATCTTTCAAATATTAACTAGCATTAAGTTCCAGGGTTAAAAAAATATTGCTAATTATTTGTAAGTGTGAGTTTCAGATTTCCTCATTAAATATCAATTGTAAATAAAGTAATGATAAAAGTTTAAACTTTAAAAAATTAATATCTAAGCTTAATGACTAGCTTAGCTTCTTTGGCAGCAGACTAGTATCAGGAGCTGATCAAAATAGACAATATGTCTATGTTCTATGCCACCTGATTATGATAAAGTTTGTTCTTTCTTCTTGAAGAAGATCATGACATCAGTGAGGTGATACCATGACTTGAAAATGGCTTGGATTTGAGTGAGGGTTGCTGTGCTAAGTCATCAGCCTCACTTTCTCCTCTGGAGTCATCTAGATCTAGTCAAAAAATATGGAGATGACCCTGGATGAAGTGGACCTTTTAAAAAGCTAGATTTTTACTCTGGCCAAAATTTGAGGAGGCAGTGCCCATTCAGTCATTAAAGTTGGGTAAAAGAGAGATGAAAAAAAGCCAAAAATGACCACCTATCCCCCCTCCCCCCCCAAAATAAGCTGAAAGCATAAGACCCTCAGGGTTTCTCAGTGATCAAGAAGAACTCTTTTGCATAATTCACACTCACAAAAAAAAAAATCAGTCTGCCAGGGGAGGACCTTTGGGGTTTCTGGTCAAAGTGAAAACAATTGTTATTCATATTCACTCATAAAATAGAAGAATTTATGTTGCTTTTTCTGTGCTGGGTCCAATAATTGGTTGCTCTATTATGTTTGCTTGTATTGTTAACATTATCCCCAATATTAAATATTCTGTGTTGTTCTACAGTTTGTTTCAGTATTGGAAGGGGTGCTGTCCAAGCTGTCAAGGTATGATGAAGGCACTTTCTTCTCATCCATTCTGTCATTCACTGTAAGTATTTGGGTAAATTCACTTCTGCATTTTAACTATAATATTATTTGTTATCCCTAATTTTTAAATTAATTGTCTGTTTCTTTCTTATGCAAGGTGAAAGCAGCTGCAAAATATGTTGATGTTCCAGTGAGTATTACTTCTTTCTTTTCCTTAAACTTATTTTTTGAACTCTAAATTACCCCCCTTTTATTATTATTATTATTTTACTTTTATCAAGGGCTCTGTAGAGTTAGATCAATTTCTGTTTCATACAGTTTAAAATCTTGAAAAAAGCTTGAGTTCTTGATATAAAGGGGAGGGAAAAGAACATTCTGGTAAGGGGACAAAGTCTACATAATGCTTTGTAAACATTTATTTTAATGCTGTCTCCTCCAATGATGGGAAGTTCCTTGCCTCTTTTTGGATCATCCAGGGCTTTGTAGAGTAATTAATAAGTATTTAACAAATGTTGGTTGATTGATTATGACAAGTCACTTAACTTTTAAGTGCCCCCAAAAAGTCTAAGGTTGTTAGCTGCAAAACACTTGCAGATCTGCATGAGAAGAGTTTCCTCATGAAGGGTTTCCAAAGCTGATGAGATCAAGTCTGGACCACAACAAACTAAGTTTGCATTAATAGAAAGCACTGAATTTAGAATACAGAAGATATGGATCTGAGTCTCAGTGTCAACACTTACTAGTTGTGTGACCTTGATTAAATTAGGAAACTGGCCTGAACTTGTGAATGGAAAGACTACCTGTGCTTCATAACCTTACTGAGTGGTCATGAGGTTCAAAGATTATATGTCAAAGCAAATATGGTATCCCAAAAGCAAAAAGGTTCAGCCAATGTCACTTCCCTGTTTAAAAAGCTCCAAAGAAATTCTTGCTCTTCTCTAAAGCAAAATGGAAATTCCTTATTGAGCTTATAAAGCTCTTTACTGACACACTCCAGCCTCCCTTTCCAGGATAATTACACTCTATTCCACATCACATACTCTGTGTCCCAGCCAGATTGTTCTACTTGCTCTTCCACATCCAAGAAATTCCATTCCCTAACTCCATGTCTTTGCATATACCATTCTTCATGTCATCAATCACTTGATATCATGGTCTTCTTCAATTATAAAGGAAAGCAATCATTTCCCCATACCTGAAGTGGTCTGTATGCTCAACTCCACCTTATAGAATCCTTAGCTTACTGCAAGGCTTTTGTCCAGTGTTCTGATTTTCCACCCCCTATCAGCATCACCAAGAGATGACTTTGTATATACTGATATTTACTTCTCTGTATTCAGGTTGTTTCCCACCAGTGGAATGTAAGCTCGTCTGTGTGTGTGTGTGTGTGTGTGTGTGCACATGCACATACCTTTGTACCCACAGCCCTGAATACAGAATGTATTTGGTGCTTAATAAATGTATCAAGTGCTTAATAAATACCTGTTGAATAAATGAAAGCAGTTTGTAACCACAAAACCCTATGTAAATGTAAGCGATTATTACCTTTTCTATCCTCCCCCTCAGAAGTTTCATGAATGTGCCTTCCATTTGATAGGGGCTCAATGAGTAGTTGTAGATGAATAAGAGTGGATGGATGATGGAGGAATGGATGGTAGGGATGGATATTCTGGCTATGAAAATGTCAACTGGACTGGGGATCAGGGCTTGGAAGAGGATGAGATAAGAGATTAGAAAATAAATTTTCTAGTGAAGGGCATAAGGCCCAGAAGATATTTATTAGAGGAAAAGATAAAACAACTGAGAGATTATAAGAATAAAGAAATACTGATTCTGTTCCTCTGCCTCTGTTCCCTGAGCTCAGCAGAGGAAGCCCCAGAAATTCAATATGTGTATTTTGAAGATCAAAGCAATGGAGATCTTTGGCTCTCATGGAGACCCATTTTTGGAGTTGATCTCTACAATGAAAAAGGCCTCTTCCAAGCTGTTGTGCCCACTTGTGCTATCCATTGTGTGTCCATTAAGCCCTGGGATTTGGAGACAATGATAAGACTTGCTATGTGGGGAAAGGAATCTCAAAAGTGCTTGAGCAATAAATAAATAAATAAACAAACAAACAAACAAATAAATGAATGAATAAATAAATGATGAGGTGTTTGAGCACATAAAAAATACTATTGCCCTGACCCTGGTGAGCAACTGGTTATAGAACTGGAAAAGATTGACAAATTGATGATAGAGATGGAAGGCACTGAAAATAAATCTAAATTTGTTGCAAATGCCATATTGGTAGTGTCTCTGGCTATTTGTAAGGCCAGAGCTGCTGAGAAAGGTGTCTTCATGTTCTGCCATATTGCTGGCTTTGCATGTAATGAAGAAGCCATCCTGCCAGTTCCAGCCTTCAATGTGGTCAATGGTGGCTCCCATGATTGTAACAAGTTGGCAATGCAGGAGTTCATGTTGGAGTAGCAAACTTCAAGGAAGCCATGTGCATTGGCTCAGAACATGATTAAAAAGAAATATGGAGAAGATACCACTAATGTAGAGGATGAGGGTGGCTTTTTTCCTAACATCCTGGAATAAAAGGATAATGAAAAACCTGGAGCTACTGAAGGTTATACTGACAAGGTTATAATTGGCATGGATGGGAAATATGACATGAACTTCAAGTCTCCTGATGATCCCAACTGATGTATCTCTTCTGTTGAGCTTGGTGACCTCTACAGGACCTTCATTAAAGATTCCCTTTGACCAGGATGGTTGGGAAGTTTGAAAGAATTTCCCTGGTTCAGTAGGCATCCAGGTGGTAGAGGATGATCTCCCAATGACCAATCCCAAGCACAATGAAAAGGTTGTGAGTGAGAAAGCCTGAAATTGCCTCCTACTCAAAATGAACTAGGTTGGCTCTATGGCTGAATCTCTCCAGGTGTGCAAGTCAGCTCACTCACAGTGGGTGAGGAGTAAGGGTTTTCCATCATTTTGGGGAGACTGAAGATACCTTCATTACAGACCTGATGGTAGTTCTGTGCACTGGGTAGATCAAGACTGGTGCTGTGTATTGAATAAATGTAGCCAAGTGTAACCAGCTTCTCAAAATTGAGGAAGAGCTGGGTAGCAAGGCTAAATTTACTGGAAAGAACTTCAGAAACCTTCAGCTAAGTAAGCTTCATGGCCAGGAGGCCTCAGAGCTAACAGACGAGCAGACTGTTGAAGTCTGTTCCTGTCCAAAGAACAGGCAGCACCAAGTAGTAGATCAGTTTTGTTTTGGGGACAAGGAGCTCTATCCCTTGAACCTTTCTGTGTTGTTTTCACTACTTCATTAGAATTGTCCTGTTAGAGGCTGTGCCTGTTCATTTGGTCCTCTGTTGGAGAACTATCCTATGATTGGGCTAGAATGGCTTGACCCCTTGATATGTGGAGTCATATACTTGTGATGCAGCCCTGAGAAGATCAAAGTCCAGTGACTTCTCTGTGCAGAATAAAAATATTCAAGAAGGAAGGAAGGACAAAAGGAAGGAAGAAAAAAGGAAGAGAAAAGAGAAAGACTGCTTCTGTAAAGTAACAGAACATCAAAATCTAAAGATTATTCAAATTCAAAGCCATTCTTAGGAGCAAGAACAAATGGGGAGTCATTGCTCCAGGAAACTTTAAGATTTTTAGAAATGCCTTATAGGTACAACATAATTAAAGACATATAAATTAATTACGGCAGGACAGGGCACAAATACTTCTGTTTGCTTATAATTTGCTCTGTGTGTTGATGGACAAACTATCCTTGTAATACCCTTTTGCAATACCTTGTAATACCCATTTGACTAGTGTAAGGTTGACTACATCCTTTTAGAACCTGAAGTTAACAGGACAAAGACAAGAGCAGGGTAGTTCTGAGAAAAATCTGAATTCTAATGGGTGTTGCCTCCTCTTGATTTTACCAAAGCAGCTGACAGATTCTCCTCTAATAACCCAATGCATAAGATGATAAAGATGAAAGTTCAATATTATTATCAAGTATATTTGCAGCTGATGACACCACCTTCTTTAAAGACTCTGATTAATGACTTGGTGACAACCAGCATAGTTTCTACAGAGCAACACAATTATCTATTGGTGTACTTATCCTAATCAAGAATGTTATTTTTTCAGTGATTTAGATGAAAATATAGTGGATTCACTTATCAAATTTATAAATGATACAATTGATACAATACAAAAAATATTGAAGGGATTCTATATATGACAAATGGTAGAATCAAAATTCAACTTTATTTCAAACAATCAAGAACATTATCCAAATCAAAATGATTACATGCATCAAGGATAAATGTGAAATACTGCCTTAAGTTCAACAATGTATGAATTTCACAAAGTCAAAAAACTTAGAAAAGCTAATGTGAAAAAAGAGGTAAAGATTCATTTTAAAAAGATATCAAGGGGTGGCTAGGTGGTATAGTGGATAAAGCACCAGCCCTGGAGTCAGGAGTACCTGGGTTCAAATCTGGTCTCAGACACTTAATAATTACCTAGCTGTGTGGCCTTGGGCAAGCCACTTAACCCCATTTGCCTTGCAAAAACCTAAAAAAAAAGGTATCAAGATATTTTGGTTGACTTCAAACTCCACATGAGCCAGCAGGATCATATGGCTTTTAGAAGTATAAACACAATCTTAGATGACACTAAATAGTCCACACTACAGGAAGAAATTGTCCAGTGGTACTGTATTTGGTCAGACCATATTTAGAGTGATGAAATTCATCCTGGTTATCACATTTGAAGAGAGGTACTAAAATTAAAATGTATTAAGAGAAGAATATTTATGGTACTGAAGGATCTGAAAACCGTAAGGAAATAACTTATGTGAATGCTTAAAAAGACTTATACAAAACATGCTAGTCTCTTAAATGAACTAGGAGGAAAGAGTGGAAATTATAAAGAGATATAGACTGGTTCATGTAAAGAGAATGTTTTAACAGCTAGAGTCATTGATTACTTATAAGAGAAACCATTCTAACAATTATCTAGGCAAAGAAGTGAATGCTGCCTGAGAAGGTGAGCTCTCTATTGAAGGTATTGAAGAAGAGCCTAAAACACATTATTATAGAAGACTTCTTATATTAGTTTTGAGCTTGGACTATAGGACCATTCAGTTCAACAAATATATATTGATTCTTAATGAATACAAAGCACTGTGCTTTGACAGGTGATGAGATATAAAGATGATGAATTACAGAGACGAGACCCTAAAGGAACCCTACAGACAGGGAGGGAGAGAACACATATTCAATAATGGTAATGCAGTTTAGAACACTGAGGAGCACTTGGTAAACCTGGCAAATACTCTGTAAATACAAGCTATTTTTATTGAAAGCATTAACAGAGGTCAAATAAAGAAACATGAAAGATTTAGAGAGAAAATCCACTTCAAAGTAGTAGTTTCAGGGAAACCATGAAAGAGGACTGAGCTGAGCCTTGAAGAAAAGGAAGTACTTTTTAAAAATTATTGGTATGATTAATAATAGTAATAATAATAATAATAATAATAATAGATTACATTTGTGCTAGGAAATACTGCTTTAAAATTCTCTTTAAATTCTCTACATATGTTCTCTCATTTGATCCTCTCAATACCCTATGAAGTTGGCACTATTGATATCCCCATAATGGGATACAAGGTGGGAAATGCAGGCTGACAGAACACTAAGGAATAGGCAGCAGTAGAAAGGAAATTGTGAGTTCAGCATGACTCAGTCCAAGGGAGGAGAGACTAGCAAGAAGTCTTATAGTTCCAAGTGCTTTCAAAGAGTCAAAGAGAATGAGGACTGAGAAAAGGCCCTTACATTTAGTAATTAGACCATTGGTGAACTTGGAGAGAATAAATTCATTAGAGGGGGTGGGAACGGAAGCCAGATTTCAAAATGTTGAGTTAGTGAGAAGCAATTAAATGGAATTGGCACACAGAAAAAAATTATTCTTCCTTAGAATGTGCCAGTTAAAGTAATGACTGAGAAATCTTGAAGGGCTGGAGGGCCTTAGGAGAGGAGAGATATTAAAATGTTGTAGGTAGAAAGGGAGCCAATGGAAAGGAGGAAAAATTTTAAATGTGGAAGTATGGAGATACAGATTGGAGCAAGGTTTCGGTGAAGACATTTATACAGATTGGAGCAAGGTTTCGGTGAAGACATTTGAGAGTAGAAGGAATCGAGGGCATAAGTGCCAGTAAGAACTTTGGCAGGAAGGAACAACCATTTCAACTTCTGAGACTAGAAGCAAGAGAAGAGAATGGCTAAATCATAATGACTAACATTTATATGATCTTTTGTCCTTAAATAAATTATTTTATTTATTCCTTAAAACAGTCCTCTGAGGTAGTTTACAAGTTATTATTCTCATATAATAAGAAATATTATCAAATAAAGAAATGGAGGTCCAGAATGACCTTAACTTGTCCAAAATCATATAGATGTAAAATTCAAGAACAACATTAGAAACCATGTCTCTTTTGATTTCAAATACTTTTCCATTTTGGTTTGCTACTTCTCTGAAAATGAAGAGAAACTTTGAGTTATACAGGAGGGGTAATAAAAGTACTCATGGAAGGTTTTAGTCTTCTCAATAAAATAGGGTTTTAGTCTTCTCAATAAAATAGGGTTTTTTTCTTCTCAATAGAATAGGAAATAACAAAACAGTCATTTGCTGAGGGGAAAGGGGCTAAAGGTGCTGAGAGAAAAGCAAATCTGGAGTAGCTGCAGTGAGGAGAATACTAGAGATTCAAAAGAAAAATGATTCCCATATAGTAGTTAGGGTCCAACTGAAATGATGTAATGCTCTTAGATGGCTGAAAATATAAAATTCTTCAGAAGAGCTTTTTGAGAGGGATGGCTAGGTGGCGCAGTGGATAGAGCACTGACCCTGAAGTCAGAAGTACCTGAGTTCAAATCTGGCCTCAGACAATTAATAATTACCTAGCTGTGTGGCCTTGGGCAAATTATGTAACCCCATTGCCTTGCAAAAACATTAAAAAAGAAAAGAAGAAGAGCTTTGTGACTCTTAAGATTGCATTGTGGTAGAAATGAACCACACAAAACTTAAGGATTGCTAGGAGAGGTCCTATATACACACATATGTCTAAGACAAATGTGACCTATAGAAAAGAATCACAAAATCATTAGAATTGAGATTCCATTCCTTGTCATCATCATCGGTGTCATCATCATCATCATCATTATCATCATCATCATCATCATCATCATCATCATCATCATCCAGAACTATAATGCTAAGTAATTTGCAAAAACATCTTTACCCTGCAGCCTGTCCCCCATTATCAGTCCTCTTCATTTTCAGTCTTACCTCTTTCCAATTCCTTCTTCCCCTAGCTTCCCTTTCTCCACCTTCTAAATTCCTAGTCTTTAAATGCCAATTCAAATCCTACCCCCCCTCCAGAAAACTTTTTCTGATTTTTCTTCCACTGGTAATGACTTCATTGAAAATGGACCCCACATATCACTTTGTTCTGAACTTATGTTGTATGTAGGTTGTAGTTATCAGCCTTTTTATCACATTCCCTTATTCTGTGATCAATGAGGGCAGGAAGTATGCCTTATTTAAATTTTGTCTTTACCCAATATTTACTAGTATAGTATTCTGCACAATAAAGGTATGATGAGTTGAATAAAAAAATTGAATTGAATTTGGGCAACCCTCCTAGTTTTCATGGCCTTTGTTCATGAAAAGTGTCTGTATGTGCTTTGTAATTACTTTATCAGTCATTCATGATTATCATCAAACTCTTAGAAAGAACCTACTATAGTTGACTGTTGAGTCATTTTAAGCTTATTGGACTTTCCTGACCCAATTTAGATTTTTTGGAGGTTTGTTTTTTTTTTTTAGCAAGGCTACCAAAGTGATTTGTTGGTTTCTTCTTCATCCTATTTTAAAAAGAAGAAACTGAGGCAAACAGGGTGAAGTGATGTACCCAGTCACACAGTTAGTGGATATCTGAGGCCAATTTTGAATTCATGAAGATGAGCCTTCCTGATCAGGTCCAGGGCTCTGTCCAATGCACTACCACCTAACAGCCCATCTGCTATATACTAGGTGTAAATTGAATAACACTGAAAAGAGAGAAATAGGGAACAAGATTAAAAATAAGGGATGCTTTTACTTAGAAATAGATATGAATATGGGAAAGATAAGATGAAGAATCACCAGTAACCTACACCAAATTCCTGTTTGCCAATGACCAATGAGTTATTCCCCACAAAAGGAAGAAAAAAAGTAACTCTTCCTTTCCTCCAGACTTAGTGGTTTGGCTTTGCTCTTCTACATATTCTGCTCTCATTTTATTAAATCCTCTCTATGATTGTGGGTACTTCAGCAAACCAGAATACTTCCTTACTCTTGGTTCTATATGTTCTCTTTAAAATGATCTCTTCTATTTACATGCATTCACCCACTACTTTTTTGGCCCCCCTCCACTCTAACATGTAATTACTTTAAAAGGTAATATTTGTCTTCCTTCTAAAACTGATTAGCAGGGGTTGTTGCTTTGTTTATCTTTTTATATTTCTGAATATTTTCCACAATCACAAACATTGTGTGTGGCTAGAGAGCTATAAGAAAGAAATACAGGTGACTAAATAATGAAAGTGACCCCCCCCCTTTTGCTTATTTGCCACTGGTATTGTTTATTACTCAGTTAAAGCCATCAGAATGCTCAATGCTTTACGTCAGAAAGAGAACCAGACAGAACATGGGGACCAGAAACCCTGTCCCTGAGGATCCATATAACTAATGTACACAAGAGAGAGACACACATGCATCCATGCCAGGAACCAGATTAAGATTCTAAATATTGTGGAAAGAGAAAGGTTATTAAAGACAGACTTTTACAAATAAACAAATGTTTTACAATAATAATTTTCATCCAGTGTTCCATTTTTTTGAAACAATATAAGTTCGATTCTTTTTTCATCCTCCACATTAACTAAAAGAAATAAAGCTAGATCTAAGTAAAATTGGGTCAAAAGTTAATTCCAAATTTCAACAAAAATATGAAATATTTACAGCCAACCTAACCTGAGTTATTTATATGGTGCCTCTGGCTCAGTGTTCCCTGCTATTCATTTCCTTAAAAGGGTATGCAGGTAAATGAGGAGGCTGGATAATGGAAATTGTTGCAGAGTTGGAGATACTTAAAAAACAACTAAAAAGTATTTACCATTATTTTTGTCATGATAAATGGGAATAACAGTGAAAAAGAATATCTTCCATTTGCATAACAACTGCAATATAGCAGATATTTTATTTGATTAGATCTAATAGTCATTAATTAAGCATTTACTATATGCCAAATGCTGTTTTGACCTCAAAGAGCTTTTATTCTAGTGGATATTATGTGTTCCCTAGTGGACATTTAAGCAGTTTAACTGCACAAAAAGTTCATGTCACACCATTACTTTTGCAGCTAGGAAGTTCCAATGGCATTTAACATGTCATTGTTTTTAAAAAGTAAGTTTTAGAAGCTTAGGACTTCTAGTGAAATAAGAATGAAAAGATCTGGAATAGAAATAGGTCAACAATAACATACAAGAGTATTTGCAAAAGTAAATAAGAATAAATAATTAAGAAGGAAATGGCAAACCACTTCAGTGTCTTTGAAAAAAAAACCCAAAACCAAGGACTTGTCCATAGGGTTACAGAGTCCAATGTGATTGAACAATTGAACTACAAATAATAATTAAGAGTAAATAAAATTTAAAAGAAGTCAATATACAAAATAATTTTGATGGTAGAGGCAAACAACCAACTGAAGGGATCATTATAATGCTCATGTCAGAGTAGTGACACCTGAATTATACTTTAAAATGAGAGGTAGCCTTCCCCCCCCCAAACACACAAGAAGGTGAGAAAAGAAAGCATTTTAGGCATGATATGGAATGTCATTTATTAGAAGTTGTAAGGAGGCCAGATTAACTAAAATGTGGTTTGTGAGGGAAAGTGATTTGTATTCAATTTAGAAAAACTGTTTAGAGTCCAATTGAGAAGGTCTTCAAGTCTAAAAGAAAGGAGTTTGTGTCTTATTTTGGAAGCAATTGTAAATCTCTGAAACTTCAAATAATATAATTTAGTTATTAATTTGGCAACTATGTGGAGGATGAATTAGAGGTGGAGAGAATCTGCATATGGGGAAACCAAGTAAGATTACAGGTGATATTTATAATATAGATTCAAAGATTGCAGTATACAGAGTCAATAAATTCTCATAATCTTATAGCAGAGAAAGTGAAACCTGAGTTCTTGAACCTCAGTAGACTTATTCTTTCCCTCTTTCTTTAATATTTTGTTTGACCCCATAGGAAACTTTTCCCCACAATTCATGTTGTTAAACTAAAATAGGTTCTTCAGCAGAATACCGCCCCCCCCATCCAGTAACCATATAAATATGTTTAACCATACAAAAGCTCATGCCATTGCATTTGAAGCTAAGATGTTCCAATGACATCTTTTGTGTTACTGTTTTGAAAAAGTAACTTTTAGAAGCTCCATACTTGTGAAACAAGAGTGAAAAGGTCTGGAGTGGAAATAATTCAAAAATATATGCTAGAGAAGCTAAAAAAAAATCAAAATTTTATCTTACTGGATAAGCTATTGGAAATAAGCATTTTGTGAAACTTAAGGTACTATATAAATGTTAGTGAATATAGATGTAGTGATTGAAGAACAAAACATTTATTTCTATGAGCACAGTCCAGAGTTAAGACTCTAGAATGAACTGGGACTCTCCCCCCCACACCCCAGAAATAACAGTGAATAGATAGACTTGACAGGCACATTTTACTTACTTATTCATAAGGCTACTTTCAAAAATATTTTAATGGATTTTTTTTTAGAAAAAGTATTTGATATAGTAAAAAAAATAATAAAAGGGAGGGGGTAATAGCCTTGAAATCAGGAAGATCTGAGTTCAAGTTCTGCCTCTGAAACATATTGACCATATGACAACACGTTGAGCAAATCACAACTATGCCCTCAGTCCCCCAAACAGCAAAGATTAAATTGTATAGAAGGAAGTTTTGTTGGAAGAAGTTTCACACAAGGTTTTTACTATACTAATGAAATCATAAAAAGAAAATTTTTAATTTTTAATAAATTCTTTTCTAGTTGTCCACTCTGGGTCTAAATATGAAAGTACATGTTTTTTATATATAATCTATATCAAATTGCTTGATGTTTTAGAAAGAGAGTAGAGAGGGAATGAGGGAAAAATTTTGAAATTTTTTAATAAATTAAAGTTAAAAATTATCTTTACAAATAATTTGAAAAATAAGATACTATTTAAAATATTACTGAGAAGAGAAAAGTGTTTAATTACATTAAATTTTAAGCATCATTAAAACTTAGAGAAATATATAACCTTAACCTGCTCAGTCTAATAAGGGTTGTTGTGGTAAATCTTGAAATTTAGGAATAAAGCAGATAACCTTTTTTATTTAAAAATTAATTAAGCTATAAATTAATCTTTAAATCACTATCCCTTAATTTACATACATTACTACTATGTCCTCTCAGTTCATAATACAATAATAAAGGGAAATTTTAGTTCAAACTAAAATTTGATACTTAGTTTCACTTTACTATGAAGAAAACAATATTGAACATATTTTGTGAAGAAAAATGATTAAAGATTTATGTTGTATTTTTAAGCACATGAAGCAGAGTTGTTACTAGAATATTTTCTTTTCATTTGAGAACATGAAACTTCTTCACTGTTTAATAACCAGGAACCAATTCAGCTGTGAAGCAGTTTAATTTCCCACAGATATTTTGGTTAGATGAATTTACATTGAACCAAAGTATTTCTACTGAAGCTAGCAAAATGGAAAGTTATTTTTAAGTGCTTTTGAATTTAAAGAATATTGTGAACTTGAGGGTTTACAAATGCATTTTTATATGAATTAGTAAAATAAACATTTTAAATTTCATAGAATTTAATAAATATTGCATAAGGTTGTCATCAACTATCCACAACAAAATCAGTTTGAATTTTTGTTTTACTTTTTTAGTTAATTACTGAATTTAAAGTACATACATTCTGTGTTTTTGAAAGATAATTTATCAATTATTCATGGTTTTTAAACCTATTCAGAAAAATAGATGTCCTGTTTGTTTTTTTATTTCAAAGTGGATTAACTTTCAATTTGGACATTTCCTCCACTTGCATAGATTACAGTGAATTTGTCCATGGCTTTTATAAATCCTGGAGAGTTACCTTGGGCACATAAAGGTTGCAACTTGTCTATGATCACAAAGCTTATGAATATCAGAGTCGAAATTTGAATCTTCCTCTCCAGACCCCATATATGTATTCATTCTGTTACAAATGGCTCTAAATTTAAACAAGAGAGACTAGAAATATTTGGTTATGCTCTGAGTTATGATAAAATATTTCAAGAATCACAGATGATGAATAGGATGGAGAGGCTGTGATGTACAATGTAGAACATCACCAAGGACTGGAATTTCAGACAGTGTCATTGGGCAATGAGCTATGCACTAATCATTTTGCTCCAACATTGGGAATATATTCCAGTAGCATGACTGGAATGCAAGCCTTCTTGTTTATAAAGTATATCTATTATAGTATAGAGGGGTCATAATATTACTTCTGATTTGTTGCTGTAAGGTAAACTTTTGCAGGTTGAGAGAAGTACACTTTCAAAGTAAGTCATACTGTAGCTTTTAATTCATCTCTAAAATAGAAACAATATATTTAAAAATTTGTCTCCTTGTTAAATAGGCACCATGATAGTATTTTTATAATGCATTGTTAACCTTCAATGGAAGGTTACACAGCTTCTACAGTATCAAAATCTGTTTCTGGGAAGAATGACGGCAGAGTTGTGCCCACCTACCCAAGAATGGCAGAAGACAAGGTTTGCACCTGTGGGATTAGGTGTAGCAGCAGGAAGTAAGAGCATTTGCAGCATATAATTAAAGAGGAATTTTTTTTCTTTTCTTTCTTTTTCTTTTTTTTTTTAACAGCATGTTCATCTTGCCAGGTTAACTAGTGATTAACCCTAGGGGAAAGAAAAAAAATCCTCACTCAGGTCTACACTCATTTGCTCACCAATATTTTCAGTTCTATGTGTAACGAGTGATAAGGAAACTACTGGAAATATTTCCTGATATGTTTGATGTTTTAGTTCTCTTTTGTGTGGGGGTACATTCATTTAGTTTGACATAGTAACTGAAACATTATTGACACTTTTCTGAATCTAGTCCTAAATTGCCTAGCAGCAATTGTTGATTTTTTTAAAATCACAAGATGGAAAACTTTTTAGTTTTAGCTTTCACGTCTAGTGAAATGAATAAACCAGAATATTAAATAAAACCTGCTATGAAAAGCAACCTTATATGAAAATTATATGCTGTAATTGTACTAAATATTCTCAAAGTGATAGCTAGAATAGCTTTAAAATATTTAAATTAGGTCTATAAGTTTATTTATCACAGTTATTAGGAATATAAATGTGGTTTAATTTTCATTTTAGAACATTTCATATCTTAATAAAAAAATCCTCCTGATCATGGAAAAAAAGATACATTCTATTGATGCTGATATTTAGGATGTAGTCCCTTTGATAAATCATTGTGTATTAACACACTGAAACAGTAATATTTTGTTCATATTGTAGGCATGATACTTCTGTTTCATTCATAAGAGAATTGATAGCAGGGTATCTTTTTGAAGTCATTTTTAATAGAAAACTTAATATCTAATAATAAGGATATCTTAACAAATGAATAAAGTATAAAGATTGTCAAAGTTTTAAAATCATAGTTATCATAAATTTGTAATAGCATGGAGTGTTGATCCAGTGATGATGCCCCCCATCCAAACACATTCATATTGTAAAGAGAAACTGTTTAAAAGGAAAATTGCATATTTTTCAGCAATTTATAAGAGATAATTACCCTTCATACACTAAAGAAAGGATAAAGTGTTTTAAAGAATCATAATTCTAATTGGTAAATGTCACCAGCTGTTGCAGTTACTCTTACTTGTGTATATTCTTCTAATGATTATAGTCTCATGCCACAAGCTGCATGAAAATATATTCACTAGGTGTGAAATTCCCATATGTCACAGTTTCAAGAATAGGTAAACAGTTCAAAGATAAAGGAAGAAATAATGCTAATGAGAAATGTTACAAATTCTGGCTTTTGTTTTTTTCAGGCAAGTGTGTCTTACTAAAAGAAAACTTTTTTCAAAAAAAGTTTAATCATTTTTCAGTTTTATAAAATATTTAGATCAAAATAACCTACCTAAAATCCATATTATCATGACTAGTTATAATATTTCAATTTATAAATTTGTTCTGCAAAACAGAATTGACATTTACATTTTTCTTTAGTATTAAGATAAAGGATGTTTATTAGGTTAGGAAAGACTGTCTTGTATGACATTTTAAATTTCTTGTTTGACAGTCTTAAATAAAAACAATAATTGTTGTGTGTGTATGTGTATATATACTATATATATAGTATATATACACATACTATGTACAACTCTCATATTGGAAGAGACCTTAGAAAAAGTGCAGTTCAGTTTACATAGGAGTATAAATGGCCTTGCTAATTCATGGCCGAATGTTCACCCAACAACCACTTTAAAATCTCCAGTGATAGGGAACATACCTATTAGAACAATTTTTTCTACTTTTGGATATCTTTAAGTGTTAGTAAGTTTTTCCTTTTCCCAATTCTAAATCTACTTCTCTGCAACTTCTATCTGTTATGCTTAGTTCTACTTTCTAGGGTCAGGCAAATTATTCTACTCTCTCTTTTTTTTTAAGGTTTTTGCAAGGCAAATGTAGTTAAGTGGCTTGCCCAGGCCCACACAGCTAGGTAATTATTAAGTGACTGAGGCCGGATTTGAACTCAGGTACTCCTGACTCCAGGGCCGGTACTCTATCCACTGCACCACCTAGCCGCCCCTATACTCTCTTTTCCATCTTAAAGTCCTTCAATTTTTGGAGGCAATTTTTGTACCTCTCTGAGTCTTCTCTTTTCTAAGATAAATGTCCTCATAGCCTTCCATTGACCCTCACATGCCATGGTTTAGATAACCTCTTGTATTTTTAAACAAAAGGTTTCAAACTGTTAGAAATGGAAGTCACTGAATTATATATAAGTAACTCTTTCGGTCAAATATTGACTTAGAAAAACCACTACTCAGGTTTGTAGACTTCTTCAAATTAATTAATTTATTTTGTTAACTTTGTTCCGATTACATTTTAATCTGATTCAAGCCAGACTTGGGCATATTATGGGTTATATAAAGACCACAGGGATATGTTTGAAACTTCTGTTCTAAACCTATTACAGTTTGTCACTGAACTCTATAATGTGATCTGATGTGGTCTGGAGAGGAGAGAATGCAATAGAGCTATCACTTCCCTTAATCTGGGGATCATTCTTCTAGTAATGTCATAACCTAAGAAGCAGTGTGGTGTGTCCTCTGAAAAATCATCTTAGAAACAGAAAGAGTTAGGTTCAGTACTACCTCTGACATACTGGCTATGAGACCCAGATAAATATTGAACCTCTTAGTCTGAAAAAGATATCTAAAACTGTACCTAATCTTTTTAAGTCTCTAGCTTCTTTCTACATCTAATTAAAGTTTATAGGCCAATGACTAAAATCTGTGTAGGGGTCATCCTTTCCATATCGTGGCTTCCTAATGTATTTATGTGTATCTATAAACTAGGAATAATTTTAATTGATCTTTCAAAAACAAGAAATGTACATGTCATCTCAGGTATTAATTTAAAAAGTAACAAAAGAGCTAAACTTATTTTATTGACATTTGACAAACCCCTTACCCTCTCTCTACTTAAATTCCATGAAATTTAAGAATATATTACTGGTTTTGTAAGACTTAAGAAGAAAAGTACTTGAAATACCTTAGATTTGGGACGAATTCATTTCTTTTAATTTGGTAGAACTTATGTTCAAACACATAAATGAATGGGTTCCAAGTTACCAAGTGCTAAACTTGTTCTATATCCTCAAATATGGAGAAAAAATATTCTAACAATTATTATATTGGTTAATCTATTTTAAAAAATATTACACAAAACATTAAAAGCCACAAGAGAGTGCTCCCTCTATCGAAGGAACCACAGTTCTGGGCAGCAGGAAATAAAATATCACCTTACCTTCTATGGCCACCATACCACTCTACTGAAATATTGAGATCATTGATGACTAAATCCCCCGGGTCATTTTCACATAATCTACTCTAGATGCTGCCTACAACCTAAACTAATGCAACTGAATTTTCACTTTAGCATAAGTATAGGATTTATATTTACTCCTATTATTACTGTGAGTTTACCATTCTTTGCTGCTTTTTCTCCTGGCTTGCACAAATTTGACAAGAATGCCATTCATACCTTCATTTAAATCATTGATAATGATGTCAAGAGGAACAGGATCAAGAATAGACAATTATAAACTCTATTATAACTGTCTATATTGTCATTCATCCATTACTTAACATTTTTCAGTTTCTGAATATGTTTATTGGTACTGTCATCCATCTATCCAGCCTACATATCTGTATATATAATTATTTATATATATTTATAGTAATTGTAATTAAAGATATAATTAATGTCAAATATTTTGTTGAAATACAGAAATATCATATATATACATACACAAATACACACATATATACATATATATACATATATATATATATATACTGGAGAGATAACATGATATAGAGGAAAAATATAAAAATAGGAAGCAGGAGGCCTGGGTTGACTTTGGGTTCTGCTTAGTATTACTAGCTATTTAAAAATGATAGCTCATTTAACCTCTAAATGCATTATTACTTTGTTCATCTGTAAAATAGGAATAATTGATAGATACTTAACTATGTTGTTCTGAAGAAACTTTTATAAAATCTTATAATGTTAAATAAGAGTGAAATATGGTACCCTTATACTCTATTAAATCTTGTTGTTATTATTCAGTCATGTCCAATTCTTTGTGACCTCCTGGAAAACTATGGAGTTTTCTTAGCAAAATACTGGAATAGGCTGCCATTTCCTTCTCCAGTGTGGTGCCATTTTATAAATAAGAAACTGAGGCAATAGGGGTTAAATGATTTGTCTGGGTTCATACAGCTGCTGTAACCAAACCCAAATTTCAACTCAGATCTTCCTGACTTCAGACCCAGTGTTCTCTCCACTGTGCCACCTAGCTACTCAGTAATCTAGTTTAGTAATGATATTGGTCAGTCAATTGTTTTTCAGTTGTATCTACTTCTTTGTGACCCATTTGGGGTTTTCTTGGTATAAATACTAGAGTAGTTTTCCAATTCCTTTTCCAACTCATTTTATAGATGAGGGAATGAGGCAGACAAGATGAAGTGAGTTGCCCAGGGTCACATAGCTGTCTATTTTTAAAAAGAAATTTAGAGACCTCCCCAAAGGTTTACCTTTGTCTGAGGAAAATTTGATGAAACCATGCTGACTCTTAATGTTCAAAATTTCCCTTTCTAAATGTTTAAAAACCTTCTATCTAATATGTCCTAGAACTTTGCCAAGAATCATAGTCAAGTTCAATAGCCTATAATTTGAAGAATTCATCTTCTTTTCCTTTTCTAAAAAATCAGGGCATTTGTCTGTCTCAAGTCCTTATCCAGTCTCTATAACTTTCATCTTAGCAATTTCATGTTCCAGTTCTTTGATTATCCTAATATATAACTTGTCTAGGTGTATTCATTTGAATCCATTTAGAGAAGGCAGTTGCTATCTTATTATCTCCACTTATTCTGGGTTTTAATTTCCTGTCAAGTATTTTTTGTTCTTTATTTCTCAGTCTGAAGATTATATTCCTGATAAAGAAAATTGAAGTAAAGGAAGACTTGGGAAGTAGCTGGGCCATCATTTAGTGCTATGTCATTATCATTCCATCAGACCTGTGAATAGTCCTATATCTCATTTAATCTTTCTCCCCCCCCCAACATAGCTTTTATTTATTTAAGGCAATGGGATTAAGTGACTTGCCCAAGGTCACACAGCTAGGCAATTATTAAGTGAGTGAAGTTAGATTTGAACTCAGGTCCTCCTGCCTCCAGGGCAGTGCTCTATCCACTGTGCCACCTAGCTGTCCCCCCAACATAGCTTTTAAAAAACCCTTTTTTGATGCCATTGGCATTAATAACAACTCTCAGTTCATTCCCATGCTTAACATTCCTGTTACTTTTCAGACAGGGCTATTCTCTACCTTTGTTTATAACTGCTCTGTGGATCTTTTGAAGTTTTTAAAAATTATTTTATTTTTTCTCATTTACATATAAAACATTTTAAACAATAATTTTTAAAGAATTTAAGTCCACAAATCTCTTCCTCCCTCAATCTCCTCCCCCTCCTTGAAACAGAAACAATTTGATATAGATTATACTTGAACAGTCATGTGAAACATTTTATGGATCTTTTTAAAAATCTTAATTGATCTATAAGTTTCTGATGTAGCCTAGCCAGCCTTTTTAGACAATTTCCCATTTTTATTCACTTCCCATTGGAACCAATTATATTTTTGTGATTAGAATTCCATTCTTGAGAGTGTTTCAACTCTTTTGATATGTATAACTTTGAGCCAGAATTCTCTTTCTCAACCATAAAAAACTAAATTGGGCAAAGTCCCTCTTACCCGAGGTTACCATCAATGGTACTTCATCAACAAAGTCAGTTCTTTTTGATCCAGGTAGATAGGCAACAAGAATTTATTTAGATTTAATTTGTACCAGACATTGTTCTAAGATCTAGAGATACAAAAAAGAAAGAGTCTCTATCTCCCTATCTTCAGTGAGCTTTCATTCTAATAAAAGACATTAAAGAGTAATGAAAAAATGTGGGGGGGGGCAGAAGAGATGTTGTGGAAAAAGTCCAGAGAGTCAGAAACAGAGTGAAGAATGGTGGGCATAGAGACCTCCCAAAAGGTTGACCTTGGAAGAAACTTACCAGTGGGAGAAGGACACTGGAATAGAAGTATATCTGAGGTTGAAAAGAGCCCAACTATTTTTCTTGAGCATTGTCCCCTATGAATTACTGAGCCTCTATTGATTGATTGATATTGGTATTGATATTGATATTGACTATCATCAATCAATGAAGGAACCATCAACTGTTTACCTCAAGTTGAAGTCAATAAGTCCCTAGATGAAGTTCCACCTGAAGAAGATGTTTTGAATGCCATTAGACTCCTTTTAAGTGGCAAACCTGGTACTGATTCTATTTCAGCTGAGATCCCAAGGTGATATTCTTTCAATATTGATATTCTTCCAATAATAATAAAAATTTATTATTACTTTTTAATATAGAACTTAACAGTGAGAAAATGGGGGGGGGTTAGAATAGCAAGTGGTAGTGGGAATTAACTCAGCTCTGGAGCTTAGTTCCCTTTCTGTTCACCTGTGGGTCTTGTCCAATTTCTGCCTTGTAGAAAAACTTTATTTAATTGTGGGAAATGGGAGAAAAACTTATTACGTTGTTTGAATTTAGTCTTGCATTATTAGGAAGGCAGACCACCTCTGCCTGCTCTTTAAAAGACTCTTAACCAAGGACCTACTGATGCTGATCAAAAACCCCATCAGACTCAAAGACTGATGCAAGGAGCTTTCTCACAATTATGGTTGGTTAGGATTCTTGTCCTTTATTGAAGAAGACCAAAATGACATCACTATGTTTGAAACAAATTACAATGTATCTGAATGTGAGGGATAAGACCAATACCAGCTGGGAATGCTCTACCACAGGTTGGGAACAACAAATAGTCCATGTAAACACCTGGGGTGGGTAAACTTACATATGTCACATTTCCTTTGAGCTGCTTTAATTCTACCTTCGTCATAGAGCACAGCACCCTCACTGATGAGGGCACACCATGCTGAATGGTCCTGTGCTAGTGTCTCCCAAGCAGTTCAATTGATTCTAAAGTGCTTCAATGAGACCTTCAGGGTGTCTTGGTATCTATTCTTCTGACTGCTTGTCCTGTATGAATTCTCCAAAAAACAGTATTTTTTTTGGCAAGTGTACATCTGGCATTCTAACAACATGTCCAGCCCATCATAGTTGTACTTTCCTGGAGTTGTGGGGCAGCATACAACATATTGACGGTTTCTCTGCCCTTTCTGAAGCCACACTGGCTCTCAGGGAGGTGACTATCTTCCAGGTGAAAGATGAGTCTATTGAGGAGAACTCTGGCAAGAATCTTACCAGCAATGACTAAATGAGAAATATCCCGGTGGTTGTCACAGGACAATCTAGTCCCTTTACCTTTAAAGAGATGGACAATAGAGGCATCCTTGAATTCTTGGGGGATAGCCTCCTCATGCCATATAACCTGGAAAATTTCAGTCAGTTTTTGGATGAGGAATGGACTCCTCACTTTGGGATCTCAGCTGAAATAGAATCAGTACCAGCTTTGCCACTTAAAAGGAGTCAGTCTAATGACATTCAAAACCTCTTCTTCAGGTGGAACTTCATCTAGGGACCTACTTCAACTTGAGGTAAACAGTCAATGGCTTCTTCATTGTTTAATGATTGTCTGTTAAAAACACTGTAGAAGTGTTCAACCTACCTCTCTTAGGATCATATCCTTATCGTTAATCAATGTGGATCCATCAGCACTGAATAGTTGAGATATACCATATGTCTGACCCATAATTAGCCTTCAGGGCTCATAAAAGGTACTGTCTGCATAAAGTTGAATTTCATCTGCCTTCCTGCTGAACCAAGAATTCTTCACCTCTCTAAGCTTCACTTTCCTTTTGATGAAATTAAGTGCCACCTTCTTAGAAATGGACAAACTATCCTGCTGGTAAACCCTGTGGAGTTCTCCTTTTTCACTTAGCAGCTTCTGTATTTCCTCATCATTTTCATCAAACCAGTCTTGGTGTTGGTGAGTATTTTGACCCAGGTGAGCAAATGCAGTGTTATACACCAGATCTCTGAAAACTGCCCACTCCTTTTCTGCTCCACTGTTGCCAGCTGTGTATTGGCTCAGTTTTCCCTTTAAATTAGCAATAAACTCTCCCCATTCAGAGAGAAACTCTACTTGATATTAATTCTTCTAGTATTCATTTTGCCTTGGGGCTGCTGCTTTGGCTGAATATGAATATTTAGCTTAGAGAGGATGAGTCTGTGATCAGTCCAGGACTCTGCACCAAACATTGCCTTTGTCACTCTCATATCCTGTGTATCTCTTCTCCTTACAGTCATATATAGATGCCAATGTTAGCTACAAGGGTGCATCCAGGAAGTTTTATTGCATTTAGGTAAACAGAGACAGCGTTTGTGATGAGAAGGTTATGAGTTGCACAAGTCTTCAATAGAAAGTAACCATTGCTGTTGCTGTTTCCAACTCCATTCCTCCCAAGGACTCCCTGACATGTTGGGTAACCTGAGCCTACTCTAGCATTAAACTCACCCAGAATTATAAGCTTGTCCTCTTGGTACTTTGATGATAAAGATCTCCAGGTCTTCATAAAATTTTCCTTTAACTTAATCAGTGTTCACCATGGTGGGAGCATTTCACTCAGGGCTGCTATTTGGATACAATACCTGTTGAGTTCTTTAGCAAGAAGAGCTGTCTTTCAGCGCTATTGGATCTTGTGTTGTCTATGAGTGTGAGCATGTTCCATGCACCAAGGGTGAATGGAATCTTCTTTGAAGAAGTTTTTATAGATTTTTTTTGTATGTCTCAGCCACAATGTGGGATCCTCACTTGTCCTGGTAAGCAGGCCAGGGTTGGGTAAGCAGACAATTTTTAGGGTATCTTTTCTAGTCCCTTCTTCACATCAGGAGGTGAGAAGTGTGATCCTTACAAAGGTTGCTCAGTCATCCAGGGAGCTGCCAAATCCACATTTCAGCGGGAAACTATGGCCTGGGCCACCTGTGTGCAGGATTGTGACTAGCTCCCAGTATATCTACACCTGCTGCTTTGTCATTTGCCTGTTGCCATAGGACTTTGAGGAATGGCTATGAGTGAAGTCTTTTGTGTCATGCATAAATTTGACTTAAGTGACGTAGAGCTGTATGAAGTCAACTACCTCATTCTCTCTTAGCAAGGCAAGAGTCAAGATAACTGGTGATGGCTCTAGAAGCAGAGAATGACCTGGCATCTTCGATGTCTAACCAAACTCTAAGCACTCCATAGCACCTGCATCAGCTGGTTTCATGGCCATTGGAATGAATTGTTCTCTTCCACCCATTCTACCAGTGGAAGACTAACCATGCTTGAGGGAGACACCCCTTTCTACTCATGGATGAGTTTGAGACTCTCTCAGTTACCCTCAACCTGGTTTAGACCCCTGAAAGGGTTTACTGGGGTATAGCTGCTGTGCACGTTACAGCGCTTTGGAGCCACAGTTGAGAGTTAGGTGGCTCAAATGGACATCAAAGGTGGAAAGCAGACCTAAAAAGGACTTAAAAGCCCTCACACCAAGGTACTAGTTTGAATACCCTACACCCACAATTATACATTTTTAGTCTTATCTCAAAATTGCCTCCATAATGATTAAACAGTTATTGTTTCCATGTACCTTTGGCTGTTTACAGACACTTGGAGAGAATGGGGACATCTCCTTTTCTGAATTCTGGAATAATACCTGTTCATTCTTCCCTCCCAGCTTAGGAAATCAGATTACTTAATATTGTATAGTTTCCTTTTAACTAATTGACTGTATTTGATTCATTGTCTTTAATTTATAAAAGCCTGTCTCTTCCTGTGAATTCAGGGTTCAGGCTGAGTTGAGGAGCTCTGTTCCTGGTTTGTTGGGCAGTTGCCATGCATTGCTTAATAAGATTGAAACTTTCAGGGTGGCTAGGTGGCAGTGGATAAAGCAACGGCCTTAGAGTCAGGAGTACCTGGGTTCAAATCCGGTCTCAGACACTTAATAATTACCTAGCTGTGTGGCCTTGGGCAAGCCACTTAACCCCGTTTGCCTTGCAAAAACCTAAAAAAAATACCCACATATGCATATACACACACATAGAACCATATAAGTATGGATAAAAACAAAAGACATTATAAATAGAAAGCATTTGGGAATTTGAGAAAGAGGAACCACTAGCAAATATGTGTGGCTGGGTGTATTTGTATGTGTGTCTATATGGATGTGTCCAATTTGTTCTCTCTCCCTCTCATTTCGCCTTCAGTGAACTCTTAATCAGAGCCACACGTCTCTGGTGAAACATGGCCTTCCTAACTTTCATCATATACACCCTAACCATGAGCCTCTTATTCCTGTATCTGATCTAGAAATCCAAATCCTGGTGTCTGCCACCATTTTTTCCTACTGGGTAGTTATTTTTTTAATCTATTGTATATTGTCACTTTCTGGCAATCTTCCCTGCTGTAATTCAACAGTTTCTTGGCTGACAGGTCAAATGATTGACTGGATTAAGCACTAAGAGCAGTTGTTTCTTTCAATGACAATAAAATAAAAACTTTACAGGTGAGAGAACTTGATTTGCCCTTGCTTTTAAATCTCAATTTAATTTGTCTCCATGCAACAACTCTCCCATCATGTTTAGAGTCTTTTACTCATCATGAGTCCAGCATGAGTTCACACTATTGTTCTGGCTAAGGAGCCTCTGCCATGTCATTTTCATTTCTGGGTCATTTGATGAGCTTTAGAATTTCCTCACTTTTCAGGTTTTGGCACTTGAGAGACCTGAGAGAATCCCAGTACTTAAGAATTTCTCATTGTCCTAAAGTGCTAGCTAACTTTAAGATGCTTACTGGTGTAAAAAATTCTCCTTACTTTTTTCCTAAAGCAGATAGGTAATAAGAACTGAAGCCTTAATGGCACTGGTATAGGTAATGCCAAACAAGGAAACTCCTTTTACCAAGGCAGGTTTTGGGGCAATAATCTTAGTGATTAACAAAGAACATTGAGAGGATAAGTGACTTGCCCAGGGTCATGTTATTATTCAGTCATTTTTCAGTCATATCTGACTGTTCATGACCCTATTTGGAACTTTCTTTGCAAAGATACTAGAGCGATCACACAGCCAGTAAATATCAGATAGGACCCACACTCAGATCTCCTTGACTCCAAGGCCTTTTCTTTATGCAACCTATCAGTGGAGATAAAATGTTCCATTAAATATCATACACTTAAAGAAGATATGTATGTGTCCAGATGTTAATAGGCTTTGGAGAGTAAAGATAAATCTTAGAATTAACTCAGTAAAAGCTGGCATTATATTTGAAGTGTAACCAGCATTAGTTATATACTCTTTAAGGAAAGACAAGTAGCAAAATATCTGTGCATCATTCTTTGCTATTAATAAGCTATTCTTGCAAAGCTCATATGAGGTTGCTTTTTAAGGCCTCTTAAATTTTCATAATGTTTTAGTTCTACTTCAGACCATTAAATAATAAAGCCATTAACATCCCTTTAGTCTTGCTCAAAACATCTTTGTTATAAAAGAAAAAATTCTTTTTTAAAACCAGCCTTTGAAATAAGCCACATTCTTCTGATACCTAACCATTATCCTGGTTTTACACTAAAAAAATTTTGGAAATATATTAAATATGCAAAATAAATAATACATTTTAAAGCTTGTTATCAAAAAATATATACTAGCTTTGACCTAGAGATGGTTCCATTGACTAACCAATGGCAGAGAATAGGTTTCAAATTGTTTTAATGGTTGCGTTGATGCAACCCAGTTCTTTCCCCCTTTTACATAGTCCCTCTTCTGACCAATAATATTCATTTATTTAGTAGGTCACACAGCTTATTAAGATTATGGGTACAGTCTGTAGAACTGAACAGAAGCAAGGCAACCTGGTCTATATGGAGAGGTAGCATGGAGTCAAGAGGCCAGGATTCAAATTCATTTTCAGATATTTACAAACTATGTGATTAAGAATAAATCTTTCCTATACTTAGTTTCTTCATCTGTAAAGTGGAACTAATAAGACACTACCTTGCAGTTTTGTTATACAGTAAGTGCTTTGATTATCTTGAGGTACTATGAGAATGAATAAATGAATGAATTAATAAATAGTACTATCTTATCTTTGTTAACACCTACCTTAGTCAGCTAAATTAACTAAATAGAGTACAAAATAGATTGTCAAACTAAATTGGAGTTTACTAAGGCAAATACATTCTACTGAGTTATCCCCATGGGACTGGAGAATTGTCCTTGACTATAAAATTAGAGTACTGAACTAGATGATGTCTAAAGTCCCTTCTAATCATAAAACCCAAAGATCCTGAGATCTAGGGATGAGTTGGGAAGGGAAATGATTCAATGACAAATAGACAGAATCAGACTTCGACTAGTCTACTTGTTGGTTCACCTGTCTATAGATTACAACTAGGAAGATTTAGAAACTGACTACTTTTGTATGTATTCAAATTCTAATAAGTGTTGTATGACCTGAAACTTAAAGGCATGTCTTCTGACTCCCAAGTGAGATGCTCCTTCCCCTTCACCAAACTGTTTTCTTAGAATAAAAAATCCAAAAATCATTTTTCAGTAGCCTCAAAATGCATTAAAAAATCCATTTAAAAATTTTGCATAGAATTTTCTCTAATTATGTATCACTTAGCCTCGTATGATAAGTTTGTATTGCTTAAATGCACTTAACCATTGAAGTGGCCAATAACAAGAATTTGGCCAATATCATTTCAGGTCACTCAGAAAGAAAAGCAAATCTAGTTTTATGTAACACATAAGTTACTGCCTTGTTGATAGATAATCTCCACTAGGATAATGAAAAGTAAATTGTGGTTACAGTTAGGGAGTGCTTGTGTTATGCAGATGATTTTAAATGTCTGTGCACTTAACTGACCTGTCATGCTTACATCTGTCTATACAACATGCTCATTGATCTGTAGTTGTTTTAATAATAACTCATATTTATACAGAACTTTCAGACTTGCTTGTCAGATGTTTCCTTGACAACCACCTTTTGTGGATTAATAGTACAAGAAGTAATTTAAATCCCATTTTATAGATGAAGAAATGAGGTTCACAGACAATGAAGTATGTCAGTAGTTACATATGTAAAACATTTCAGTCAGTACTCCAATCCAAATCTCCTGCCTCTAAAACCATTATATTTTTACTTTGCCTACCATGTTGCTTTGCCTACCTCATGAGCTTTCTGATCATTTCCCTAAAGAGGAGTAAATCATGTATTTTACCTCTGAGATACACATATATAGTAAATTGCCAGAAGTGTTTATCCTGCCTTAGATTCTTAACATTTTTACAAATGTAATTTATAGAATATGAGCAATCATTTCCCAAGGTTGAGATCAAATAAACTTCCATGCACCAGTGAAGGAGCTGGGCCTAAGGACCCTTTTAGCTCAAAATTTCTATGTAAGTAAGAGCTACTTTGCACCAACTTTGAGCTCTGACTGATGGATTTTCTTTCTGGTTTTCTTTCCCCTTTTCTCTTCATATTTCAATTTTCTCCTGACAGAAACCAGGAATGGATTTATCTGATGCCTATATCATGTTTGTCCGACAAAACCAGGATATTCTTCGAGAAAAGGTCAACGAGGAAATGTATATAGAAAAGTTGTTCGATGTAAGTAAACTACTCTTACAAGGCCTGTTAGCATTAGGACAATATTATAAAAGGATAAGTTGCAATTTGATCTTATTTTTTTATGCAGATCAGATTTGGCTTTGTTTTCTGGTAATCACTTCTGTTTCTGTGCATGTATTTGACAATTTTTTTTTTCTGTTAGGGTTTCTTCAGTTGCAGATGGAAACTTTGGCTACATTATTTGCATGAAAGTCGTCACTGTTGGATTGATAAATTAAAAAAACATTCTTAAGGTTAATTTTAATGAGCAAAGTACTATACTATCGAATACATTTTCATTTTGTTCTACCCATCCTTTGTTTTTGTTATACTATTTCAAAAACAGAATTTTATTTGAATGGATTCCATTTCTACTTTGTTTTTTTAAAGATCACATTCATTAGCAAAACAAAGAACTAGAACAGAGTCACAATAGCCAAATAACTGCTTTACTTTTAGTGGGACTAGATGATGGATGGATGGATGGATGGATGGATAGGTTGATAGGTAGGTAGATAGATAGATAGATGAATAGATGGATAGATAGACAGACAGATAGGCAGGCAGGTGAATAGGTAGGTAGATAGTCGGGTGAATAAGTAGGTAGGTAGGTAGATAGAGAGATAGACAGACAGATGGATGGATGATGGATGAATGCATGCCTATTGTATGAATATACATATATATATACATATACATATACATATACATATACATATACATATACATATACATATACATATACATATACATATATATATTATTGTGCTGATATGTGCTTGAAAATATATTATTATATCTGCACTGCAGTTTGAGACTAAACATGCCAACTCTAAAATAGAGGATTGTGGTTTGAGATCTCATGGTCATCAGATTTCCCTCAGAGTGAATCTGCACCTTAGACTAAGAGAGCAGTCCATTTAAATCACAATGCTGTCAGTCATTCTAATTATGTAAGAACCTGTTGGAAGGAAGGACTGTTGGGTGTTTGATACAGTTTAGCATAATCCAGTCTGCTAGTAAGTCTGAAATGTAATATTCTCTTTGAAGTGTATTTATTTGTGTACATCCCCTCTGCATTTTTAGAAAAGCTTTCCTGGCAGTTTCTTTTAATTATGCAAGTCACTGCAAATGTTTTCATAACAGCATTTCACGGGCTTCCTGGTGACACTTCAGCTCTGGTGGTTACAGAAGGTCCAAGAACATCACCAACTCCACCCCAGTCTGTCGTGTCCCTGTTTGCCGTTTGTCGATTGGGTGGTCATGATGAAACTCCTCTCTCCCTTTTTACATTTCTAGACTCTACCCAGGCCATTTTACAATAAAAGTATCATCTGTTTTAATAAGCTAAGTGTTAATATGTGTGAAAAGAATGATTTCATATAAGCTTTGAAGCCCTGCAGGGGTAGAAAAATTACCATCCATTCAACTGGCACTTTTTCAGAGGACTAAAAACCATGTTAACAACTTCTGTGTCAGTTTGGAAGCACTCTCAGCCTCCAAACAGATGGCTTGTTTGTTAAGGCTCCTTTCCCCTCTTTTTTTTTTTTTTGCTTAATGCTGATTTTTTTTTTTTTTTGGACCTAGAGAAAGTTGAGCTGCTCTTATTCTAGCCATGCTTCTTCTTGGTAAATCTAACTGCAGTGTGTATTCTGTGTCTCACACAAGGCAGCTCATTTTGAGAGGGAGAATGAATACAAATACATTGTGTGCAGAATTACTTTTTTTTTTCTGTGACTGATTTGTGAAACATTTCAAACCTTTTGGCATCATACCAATTCATAACAGAGCTTTAGATTGTCATGGGGTCTGCTCCCCTCCTTCATTCAGGAGGCTTCTTATGGGGAGAACAGAACTCACTAATTAAAGTGGAACCAGGGCAACAGAATGAGACATGAAAGTGACAGGATCTGGAAACCTTCATGGCTAAGATGCTGGCATCTTTTTGAAGACTTAGCATCTGATATGGCTGTCACGTGCAATTGTTATTTCACTGTTAAAATAGGACTTTTCTGGGAACCTTTCCTGAAAACTACTTTCATTGCCATTCTATTGCATGTACACCACCATTCTAAGCTAAAATAATTATCTTCATAGTCATAAATAGAGGTAATTTTCTGAAAATAAATTAATATTTTCAAAATTTAGGTCTTTTTGCTTGTTATCACAGACAACTATACATAGTAATACACACAGATATATATATATATATACATTTACACATAAATAGATACATCTATAACTAACTACAGTTATGGATAGATAAATAGATGGATGGATAGATAGATAGATTTGATAAAACATGATCTTTTAGCTCTTACATATGTTAGCAAAAAAAAACACAAATAAGTATGAGAGAGGAGAGGTCTTAGAGGCCCTAATTAACCAATGTCAAATTTGTCTCATTCACAAGTAAGTAAATGAGAAATAGGTAAATAGGTAGATGATAGATAGATGCATGGATGGATAGATAGATATAGATAGATAGATAGATAGATAGATAGATAGATAGATGTAGTAAAACCTTATCTTTTAGCTCTTTTATGTTAGCAAGAAAAACATGTATGAGAGAACTCAGAGCCCCTAACAAGCCAATGTCAAATTTATCTCATTTACAAGTAAGTAAATGATAGATAGATAGATAGATAGATAGATGTAGCAAAATCTGATCTTTTAGCTCTTACATATGTTAGCAAGAAAAGCATGTATAAGAGGACTCAGAGCCCCTAATTAGCCAATGTCAAATTTGTCTCATTCACAAGTAAGTAAATGAGAGGTTTTCAAATAGGTGTTGAAAGGTAAAATAGGATATGTATCTGAAGCAATAGATTTTAACTAAAAGATATTATTTAATTATTGGATATCCACTTAACTACATCTTAAAGTAGTATATAATATATAAGGTATACAGAAAACAATTAGAAATAATTAGTCTGCATACTATTAGCCGATTGCTAATAAAAGATTGAAAAGAAGAATTTTACTAAGTCATTTGAAAATCTTTGTTATCCCAATTAAGGTACTTCCTGAGTAGGTCAGAAGATAGGTCTGTGCAACTTCCCTGCCTGAATACTGCTGTAACATCACTTGCCAAATTGAATTTTTTAAAAACAAAATTCTTTAAATCAACCAATATGTATATTTTAAACAGATAAAAGAGTTAATGAAAGAGTATACATTTATTAATCCCATATTCTGTGCCAAACGCTGAGCTAAATACTAGGGATATACAGTTAAAGGAAAGATGTACTCTATACTCCAGGAATTCACATTGTAATTAGGAAGATTTACCAAATAAAAGAAGGTACAGATGCAGGGTGGATGGAAAGGTCTTGAAATACTAAGGAATCAATGAAAAGGTATAAGAATTTTTAGGTTATATTTGTAGATCTTAAGGTGGTACAGGGAATCTTGAGGTAGGGCAAAGGTAAGACCTCAAGAACCTTAGAATGTAATCCTAGAAGCAGCTAGGTACCACAGTGGATAGAGAACTGAACTTAGAATCAGGAATGGGGAGAAAATTTATACATATTAGACCTTTAATGTTTGGAAAGGTAGAAAAAGAGAATGCATTAGATTTTATATAATGAGTAAACCTTTTTTTCACTTAAGAGGACCTCTCCTCTTGTATGAGAGCATAGAATTTTGAACAATAAAGTATCTTAGACATTATCAATTCCAATTCACTCTGTTTTTACTTATGGGGAAACTTTAGACCCAGAGACTTGCTCAAGGTTATACAGGTAGTCATCAGTAGAAGTGAGATTCAATTGTTCTTTCCACAGCATAATGCTGCTTAGAACTTTCCTTGGAAATAGTAGTTGCCTGAAATAAAATTCCTTGATAACCTAGTATCTATTTACAATTCTGAAATGATAGATTGTTGGCTATAGTATGGTCATTTCCTAGAGCAGATAGGTACAACAGGCAACTCACAGGGCACATGCAGTCCTCAAAGGCCTTTCACACAGCATTACTACATTTTATTATTACAATACTCATTGGTATTATGGGTCACATTGTAGCCCTCAATTTCCATATGTGTCCCTTGAAAAGTTTTTGATAGGTGATACAGCCCAGAAAAGCTAAAAGTTTGGATACCAATGGCTTCAAGTTTCATTTGAGTGGTCTGACCAATTGTGAGACTAAGAGCACAGAACTACCTTATACTGAATCTAGGACCCTCAATCTGTCAAGGATGCACTTGAATCCTCTGTGAGTTTCCATGGAAAACACATAGGATAGATTAAGCAAGTCAAAAAGCATTTCCTGCACATTTAAGTAAAAAACAAAAGTAGACTCTACCCTCAAAAAGCTCACATTCTAATACTGGGAGACACCACATAAAAGTAAGCTGAAAATAGTAGGAAGTAGGTAAAGGTACTTAACTGGGTTCATGTTGGAGAAAGTCTTGTGGACAGTCAGGAGTATAGCTTGGAGAAGAGTGAAAAGCTAATTGTCCTGGGCCTCCTCCTTAAAATGGAGGTTCTAGGAAGAGGCTGAAGAGATAACCAATGTAAGAAGTAGTCCAGGGTGTAGAGAGAGCTTATAGGGTAAAGAATTCTATGGAGTGGTAGACAAAGATTTGTGGAAAACCTTCTGGCTACTAAAATGGGGTTAAGTGGCTTGCCCAAGTCCACACAGCTAGGTAATTATTAAGTGTCTAATGTCAGATTTGAACTCAGGTACTCCTGCCTCCAGGGCCCGGGCTCTATCCACTGCACCACCTAGTCACCCCTGAACTTACATATTTAAATGATCACATCTAGATGGCACAGTGGATAGATAGACTCATCTTCCTGGCCTCAGACTCTTACCAGCTGTGTGACCCTGAGCATGTCACTTAACCCTGTTTGCCTTGGACTCCACATTTGTAAAACAAAATGGCAAACCACTCTTTTGCCAAGAAAATCTTAATTGAAGTCAAGGAAGTCAGACACGACTGAACAACAACATCAACTCTTGAGTTCCTACCAGTAAGGTTTAAAGATCACTATCAATCACTATCCAGGGAAATCTTGTTTAAGGTTGTCTTTCTGTGCTTCAGATAGGGCCTTTAGCAAAAGTGCGATTCAGGTGCTCCAATAGTTTTCTTTATTTACTCAAGGGCCAAAACTGTTTTTTTTTTAAACTTCTGCCATTTCTGTTGTCTCTTGCCTCCCCTAGTTTCAGTATTCCAGGGACTCCACATTGTTCTGGGGGTAATGTGTGAAGCATGTACTACTTACTACACTTAAAGACACCACTGAGGTCAATCATCAAGTATGAATTAAGTGCTGATCATGGAGCAAGTGCTATCTGTACTGAATAATGTTGGTACAAAGAAAGTCATTGGACTGTCCAGTCTCTAGTTGTTGCTAGAGAACAGACACACAAAGAACTTCAGCTTGGATCTGTGGGAACTACATCCTGCCAGTCACCATGATCAAAGGGACCTTTAGGTGTGTGAACTTCTGGAGCAAGGGCAGTTTTTGCATTTTTCTTCAGACAGAAACAAAATTGTAAATAAAGAAGATCAAGATTTTAGAGCTGGAAAGGGCCTTAGGGGTCAGCTGAGAAGTAGAGACCCAGAGAAATGAAGTGACTTGCTCAAGATCACTCAGGAATTAAATGACAGAGCTGGACCTTGACCACAGATCTTTTTTTATTCAGAATGCAATAATCTTCCCAATATACCATGCTGATATAATACGTGGGGGTGAGGGAGCTGTCTCCTATAAAGAAAAAAAAATTAAAAGATTAGAACTCAAAGTGGAATGTTGAAAGCTAAGGGGATAAATGACATAGTTTAATTATTATTATTATTAATTATCATAGGTATAATTTATATGGTACTTTACAAATAAATCAGTTTTTTCTGAGACTATCAAAGGTTTGAGTTCTTGACCAGGGTTCTATAGCTAGTTGAGGCTGAATTTGAACTCAGATCTTCTTGACCAGTGTTTTATCCATTGTGTTACTCAGCTACCTTGACTTGGAACCTTAGTTTAATTCTGATCTCAGACACTCAGTAGGTAAGTGAATCTGGGCAATTGACTTAACCTTTATCTGCCTCATTTTCTCCATCTGTAAAACCGAGATAGTAATAGCACCTACCTTACAGATTTGTGCTGAGAATAAAATGAGATATTTATAAAGTTCTTTGTACTCTTAAAGTACTATATACATAATAGCTTTTATTATAAGTTGAAACATAGATATGTTCACCAAATTGCATTCTTATCAGTAGAAGACTCCCCTTTGCAAGCTCAAAAGAGTTTGATTTTAAAATTAGTGAAAGGAAGTACTGCTTTACAAAATGGTTAGCAAATTTATTAAACTCTTTACCTCAATGGGTGGTAAAAATTAAATAACAGGGGTGCTGAGTTATTCAATTAAATTCATTTAGTAAGTACCTATTGTGTTCAAAGCACTAGCTAACTATGTTCTAAGGGAGATACACAGAATAAGACAGACTCCTGGCTTCATAGAACTTACAGTCTGGTTAAAAAAAAATAAGTTATATCTTTGTATCCCCAGCACCTAGCGCAATGTCGGGCAGTGCATAGTAAACCTGTAATAAATTCATATTCACTTCTTATTGACTTGATATATACATAGATAATGATAATAGTTCACCTTTTGTGAGATCCTTAGACTTCACTAATGTAAATCTACCCTCCAAAAGTGAAGATTACAAAAAAAAAGATCTCATAATTTGAAAATTGTAAAACACTTCAATAACTCATTGAGTCCACCCCACATAGCAAAAATCTCAGTTTAGGGTCCCTGGCCAGTGACCATGAGTCTCTTTTTAAAGCCTAGGGAGGGGAAATCCACTTCTGTTCTAGCCAACCCATTCCACTTAGCTCTCCTTGTCAGGAAAGTTTTTTATCTGACCCTAATACTTAATTTGTTTCCTTGTAACTGATACTCACTGATTGTGGTTCTGCCCTTTGTGACCAAGAAAAACACATCTAAGCTCTCTTCTAAATGAGAGTTCAACTTGAACACATCCAGCCTGTTCCCCTTGAGTCTTCTCTAAGCCAAGCCCAATGCCTTCAACTGACCTCATGTGATATGAACTCAAGATCCATCACCGTCCTGTTTGCCATATTCTGGCTGCTCTGAATTCTTAAATATTGGTGCCCAGAACTGACCACAGTGTTCCTGTTGAATCAGTTCTGGAAATGCTATCTCTCCTAATGCCTCAGAGCTTCCATACCTACTCCTATGTAATTTTGGCATATATCCTCTCTAAATCTTCCCATCATGCTAGTTATCTTTCTCCAGATCTTTTCACTTTTAAGAGCAGCACTGAAACTCTCAGGACTGGACAGCTCTTATCCTTCACTCTCACTGTATGTATGTATATATGACCAGTCAGCCTCCTTTTCTTGCCCTTCTCTAGAATAGAAAAGATTATAGCATTTTAAAGTGAGGTAGGTGGCGTTTGAGGTATTCAGGGAGAACTAGCACCTCTGGTGTGAGGTGATGAACCCTTTTCAAGGCTGCTCCTCCACCTTCGTGGTTCACTGTGACTCCAAGAAGCTGTAGCTTGTGTATACTGGTAAAGCCATTTTAGTAGGCAGGCTAAACCATGTAATCTTTTGAGGTTAACATTCAAGGAAGGTAATCATGCTGTCCTACAGAATCTACTAATGTCAGTTTAGTGATGCCATGTAAGATCCCTAGATTGCACTCAAGAAATCTGGCTAAACCAATAACTAAGCAGTCATTCAAAATCTTGGCACACTGAACTTAGAGTCAAACATCCTGAGTTCAAATCCAGACTCTATCACTAATCACCTCTGTGATCATAAATATGCCATTTAATCACTTTGGGCCTCATTTTCCTAATCTATAAAATAAGTGTATTTGATAACATTTCTGAGATCACTTTCAGCTTTTGATCTAAGACACTGTGATTACAATTCTGGCAGTTTAAGTCATTTTAGACTCTTCATGATCACTTTTGGAGGTTTTAGTGGCAGAGATAACTGAATTATTTCTCCAGATCATTTTACAGATGGGGAAAGGGAGGCAAACAGTGTTAAGTGATGTGCTCAGGATCACACAGCTACTAAGTGACTGAGACAAAAGATATGAACTCATAAAGATGAGTCTTCCTGGTTTCAGGCCCAGCATCCTATCCACTGCACTACCTGGTTGCCCATGATTCTTATATGATTCAATTAATCAAAAACATTAATTAATCACTACCTCTGTACCAAATACTGTGCTTTGTAACAGGGATACAAATACAAAATAAAGACAGTTCCTGCCTCATTGAGCCTACATTGTCCCAAGAGAAGTTGATAGAACATATCAACAAATAAATACAGAATACACAAAACAGAGACAACTAACAAATAGGGAAATGAAGAGAGGTCTCTTCTTGGAGGTGGTATCTGAGCTGAGCTTGGGTGGGAGCTCTGGATTCCAAGTGGTGTTGTGGATGGGAAGCATTCAAAATATTGGGGCAGTCTGCACCAAATCAGAAGCCATGAATAAGGAAAGATAAATACACCATCCTGACCAAGATGCAGATCAAAGTGGGGAATCATAGTAATCAGCTTTCAAGAGAAACTTGCTTTAGTAGACTGAGAAGGACTTGCAATGCCACAGTTTGTATTTAATCCTAAATACTTAGTATAGGGCAGCTAGGTGGTGCAGTGGATAGAGCCCCGTCCTTGGAATCAGGAAGACAGGAGTTCAAATCCAGCCTCAGACATTTGACACTTACTAGCTGTGGGACCTTGAGCAAGTCTTTTCACCCTGATTGCCTCAGAGCCAGGGCCATTTACAGTCATCCTGATTCATATCTGGTTACTGGACTCAGATAGCTCTGGAGGAGAAGGTGAGACTGGTGATTTAGCTTAGCCACCCTCAAATCCAATTTGTGTGCTTATCATGGCATCACCTCCCTGATGTCATGGTCATCTTTGAAAATGAAGGACAAATACTTAGTACAGTGCCTAACTTGTAATAAATGCTTAATAAAGAATTGTTAACTGACTGGATGCCAGATGATCAATAAAGAAGCTATTTCTGAAGTCTTGTCCAGAGAATAAAGGACCTCAACCAAGGTAGTTGTTATTGTCAGGAGAGATAAGAGGATGAATGGGAGAGATGTTGAAAAGGTGGACTCAGAAAGATATGGTGGTTGAGGGAATGTGGGCAATGAGAGAAAGTAGAGAGTTGAAGCTTATTCCTAGATTTAAAATCTTGTTGATTGGAAGAATGTTAGTGCCCTCAATAGAAGTAGAGAAAGGTTTGAGTATGAGGAAAAGAAAGATCATTAGTTCTATGTTGAATATGCTGAAATTGAGATACCTATGAAACATTTGGGTAGAGATGTTAAATGGGCAATCAGAGACACTGGTCTAGAGAGTGAGAAGGTTAGATAAACGGATTTAGGAGTCTTCTGCAGAGAGATAATGACTAAAATTATGAGATCTTGGAAGGCTCAGAGATCAAAAAGAAAGGACTCAAAATAGATTCTTGGCAGCCCACAAAAGAGATTAGGAAGGATGAATCTGAGAGATAGGAAGAAAAACCCAAATAAAATGGTATCTCTAGAGGGATAGAGTGAATATTAACAAATGCAAGGGTGGCAGGGAAGGATCAGTATTTCTGTAAAATAGGGAGGTTAGAGTAAACAATCCTAAGAATTCATCTTATAAATAATGGTCTCACCATTAGAAATGAAATACTAGGTTGGATAGATCATGAGCTTAGTGTGACAATTCTTGTATTCTAATATCATGGCTATTTGAAAGCAAAATTACCACACAACACACACACACACACACACACACACACACACACACACAAATAAGCAAACAAACAAACACATAGAATCTCTGGGAAAGGAAGCAGAGAAAGGGGACTCCACAGATGTTAACATAAGAAAAATATGGTGTAATGAAACATTTTGTATCCCATCAGGGTCCTGTACTCAGAGATTCAGAGAAAACTGCTTAAACTCCTACTCAAGGCTAATGTGAAACTTTATGCCTTTGAACAGGGTTTTCAGATTCTGAGAGATGTTTCCTTATGCGGCAAATACTAAGAAATTTACCTATGAACTACTGAATAGCTTGTTCTAAAACAATTCTATATTCATTTTTTATTTTTTATTTAGTCATTTGTCAGTCATGTCGTGCTCTTCCTGACCCCATTTGGTGTTTTCTTGGCAAAGATACTAGAGTGGTTTTCCATTTCCTTCTCCAGATCATTTTACAGATGAGAAAACTGAGACAAATAGGTATCTTGCCCAGGGTCACACAGCTAATGTCCAAAGCCAAATTTGAACTCAGGTGTTTCTAACTTTAGATCTGGTGCTATAGCCACTGTCCCGCCTAGCTGCCCTTGATATATCCAATAGAAAGACCCAAAGCAGAAAGCTAGATTCACTCTGAGATAGGAAGAATGTTGTATCTGACGAATGTAAATATTAGGGAATGCTTCATGGTAAAAGTGACATTTGGGTTGATCTTAAGGGATAGAAGTAGTGGGAGATAGTATTCTAGTTATTGGGAATACTGTAAATGTCCATATAAGCTAGGACTCAAATGTAAGTATATAAAACCTTCCTCTTGATGACTTAATGGTTCATATCTGCATAAGGGGCAGAGTTGTCCAAAAATGAAAAATCACAAAATTAACACTTACTGGGTCAGACAATATACCAAGCACTAAAGATGCAAATGCAAGCGATCAACAGATTCCCTGCCCTCTAGGAGATTATAAACATGAATGTCCAGCCTTTTAGCTCATCTGGGTCACATCACCCAACTAAAACTTGTCAAGGACCCCATATAGAATTTAACGTTTATTTCTCACTACAGTGTAACCCATATTATCAACGAGTATAATAATAATAAAATATAATAATGCTGCATGAATGGGCTTTGAGGGCTGCTTTCAACCCATAGGCAGTGGCTTGGACACACCTCTTTTAGAGGAAGACAATGTATAAAGGGGAGCGATGGCTAGGAAAAAGTTTTTTGAACAGTAACTAACAGTAAGGAGGTATGAAAACATAAACTGTATCCAGTTTTCCAGAGGTCATGGAGGTTCATTTTATGACATAAAGCTAGAAAAAAGAAATGATAGACTCTGGTGAGCCCATAGTGTGGCCATTGATTCATTCCCTATGTGTCATCATATCCTGTCCAAGTTATATATCCCCATTAGTAAAGCTCATATATTTCAAGTTGGCAGGAACCTTGGTGATCCTCTTGATGAGAAGCTGAGGCCCAGAGAGGTTGTGGCAATACCAATGGGATTCAAACTCCAGTTCCCCATCTCCAAACTCAACACTCCCTCCCTTTGTGTACTTATGGCTAAACCCAAGGAAGGTCTCCTGTCCCTGTCCTCCAACAGAGAGATTTGGACCTCCTCAACATTCTCATTAACCACAATATTTCTCTCTTCTGTGAATAAATCCTCCTTGTCTGGAAGTGTAATCATCCTAATATGGGTTCCTTTTAGCTTACCTGACCCATCATTATGACATAATAGATAACTCTTAAAATTCTTGACTTTAATTTGTTTTTATTGCTCGAATCCCTTCCTTGATATTAGACTGGTGCCTACTGTTACAAACCTTTCTAATCTGAATATCAGACTTTGAGGCATATTCATAAGTGCTGTGTGCTCATGTGTCAGGATTTTGATTAAATCTATTCTTCCAGAACTTAAATGTTCTTTTAGACTGGAAAATGGTAGTGTTGCAGAAACCTAAATTCTCATCTACAGAAGCAATTTATGTGGATCTGGATACAGAAAAAAAACAGTCTAGGGAACAGAAAACACAAACAGGATTTTGGACTGAATATCAACCATCTATTTTAAAGAATCATTTCTAGTCAAGAATATTTTAAATAGCTTTATACACAAACAGGGCTTTGGTTTTGGACTGTCAAATCCCTTTAAAACAATCTCTTTATGTCTTCTTATTGCAAAGACCCATCAGGGTGCAGCATTTAATTGGTAAATCATGCAGATTAAACATTCTCTTGTGTTATAAAATGATTAAATTTTGATGATTTAATTGTTAAGAAGTTTCATTTGTTCTAGGGTTTTTAATATTATGTTATGTAAAATTAAAAGTAATTCTTTAAATGATAGTTAATCACTTATATTCATCTAATCTATGTTTGGTAAAGGTTTAATTTCTCATAAACTTTCTTGAGGGAAAAAATAGTCCTGTTTTTTTTCAAACCAAAGCTTCTCTGAGTGTAAGAAACCTTTTTGAATGAAATTGAATTCAAATGTTATAATTGAGTTCAGTAACTGTTTTTAATGTTACATTAAAGAAAAGGAACCAAAATGAACAGATCGTAAAGGAATAATGTTTCTCAGAATGAAACTTTATCTTCCTAAACACGTTTCTATCTTCCTTCATCTAGTAAAGAAAAAAAGAGTAGCTCTCAAAATTTTACTTTAGTATTTCAAACCAGCTCCCATATATTTTATTGTTTAAGTTACTTTATTCATATTAAGACTCAAGGTTCTGTTCTTAAGGAAGGAAAAAAAGTTAGCTTACTAAAAAGATCCATCATATTCTTAACCTTTACATGGTCTCTAAGAACATTTTTTCAATCACCAAAAGATGGGTCAATATGCATAACTGCTAGAGAAAAATTTTCTCCTTCATATAGTTAATTAGTTTTTTTTTAAGTTGGAATGAATAGCAATTGCTGAACGAGTTGGGCTTTGTTGGATCCAAATAATTTTAAGATTCTTTAAGAAATACTGGATAAACAAAAAATTAATTTCATCCATTCTTCCTGCCATTGATGTCTGCTTATCTAGAAATAAATGTTAGTTTCTTCTGTTAAAGCTGATTATGTTAAATTACCTCTTCCAAAGGCACAGAAACTTTCCAACCCATTTGGCTTTTTGGATAATATCATTTTCCAAAAAACAAAAGGAAGGAAGAAAGAAAAGAATAATCTCTTTACTTATAAAATCTTTTACTCTGCCTTAAAATTGAATGTATTAAGACCAGTTACTTCTGAGCTCAAAATTCTAAGGGAAAAAACATCTAAGAGGAAATATCAATCATATGAAATAAAATTAGTTAGTCCTTCTTAGTAAGAGCTTATTCATATTGGTAGAATCTTTTTTATGAGGAAATTTTCCTTTTCCTTTTTCTTTTTTTTAAGGCTTTTGCAAGGCAATGGGGTTAAGTGGCTTGCCCAAGGCCACACAGCTAGGTAATTATTAAGTGTCTGAGGCAGGATTTGAACTCAGGTACTCCTGAACCCAGGGCCAGTGCTCTATCCACTGTGCCACCTAGACACCCCTTTATGAGAAAATTTAAACTTTTTCAAATACACCTCTTTTCGATTTTGAAACTTGTTGAATTAAAATTAGCTAACTTAGGGGCAGCTAGGAGGTGTAGTGGATAAAGCACCGGCCTTGGAGTCAGGAGTACCTGGGTTCAAATCCGATCTCAGACACTTAATAATTACCTAGCTGTGTGGCCTTGGGCAAGCCACTTAATCCCATTTGCCTTGCAAAAAAGACCTAAAAAAATAAAATAAAATAAAATTAGCTAACTTAATTTAAGTCCCCTGAGGGCAGGAATGGTTCATTTATGAATTTTTTGATTCATACTAGTGCTAGGCAAACAGTAGGCATTTAATAAATGCTTGGTGAGAACCATAAGATGGATGTAATCTATTTCATTGCAGGAATTATACACAGGTCAAGTGAAATCATGAAGAAAGTAGAAAAATGCAAACCTAACTGAACATTTCAGTGAAACAATAACAGAACAAAACCTCTTTCAAGGTTTCTCAAAGTTGCTCAAATGATCTTCTCCAAGTGGATAGAAGAATTTCTTTCTTGACTGAATCCAGTCTGTTATATGCCACTTACTTTGATGACTTTCTCTGTATAAATATTATCTACCTTAATCAAAAGGTGGGGGCATATAATGATATAAGGAAACCAGTAAAATGGTTCAGATATTGACTATTTACAGTGATGAGATGCCCTTTCCTTTTCTATTCATCTCTTAAAAAAATGCTTTTTTTCACACCTGAAAGTTATTTAAAGATTTGCACAATTTTCCCCACCCACACCTTTGCCAACCACACAATAACATTTTTTTCCTTTAAGAAATACTCTCTGTTTCTCCAAAATCTGGGCAGCTATTCTCTGTAGCACAAACCATCTTGCCTTCCCATAACATCTTGCATTTTTTGTTTTGTTTTGTTTCTGTATTTGAGGTGTTCAAATAGAAATCATTAACAGTTGCCCTGTCATGCCCAACCATGATGTTTCCTTTTCATTTTTCCTGTCAAAAGAGCCTGATTGCTCTATCTTGATGGTTATAATATCAACACTCAAAATTGAATGCTAATCACATTTCCATGCCATAACCATTATTTTCGTCTTCCATCCATAGAAAAGGATAGATGATATAAGTTCAATGATGTACTTGAGCCCATTTAAGGTAATTTATTTCTAAAGATTGTTATGTTGTGGACTGTACCCCATTGTGTGTTAAAAGACAGATATGTAGTTCTGGCCTGATTCATTTTTATATGCTTTTTGTATGTTGACTAGTCATGTCTCAGTCTCTTATCACAGAATGCTGAATTAGCCATTTAGCTGTTTGCTTTTCATACCACCTTCAAAAAGTTCCCTCCACACGAACTGAAAGCTGAACCTTTCTTTAAACATGGTGTTTTGATCATATTTGAAACTCGCTCTGTATTTTGTCATTTTACTTAGTAAATAATATTTATGTAGCACGGAATATTTAGTTGTGTTTTTCCCCTGAATGGTTCTGGCCTCTGTTTTAGAACTTTGTTGGCTCTTAAGTTACAGATGTCTACTTCTTTTTAGTTAATAATCCCTATTTAGGATGTTATTATTTGTAAGTGTAAAAATTTACAAAAAGGTCTACTTTTGATCTCCTGTGTGTGCTCAAACGGCTTTGGCAAGTTGAGACGAGGTGGGGAGAGGGTAAAGGCCTTTCATTTGAATCTAAATCTGTTGATGAATTAAAATTGGAGAAACTTGAGATGAGCGTGCCTAATTACCTAAAAAGAAACTCAACAAGAAAATGTATTATAGCTTGTTGATCTTATTTCTTTGATAATTCAAAAGAATCTTCAAGAAATCTGTGGACTTCTTCCTTGGGTTCTTGAAATGTGATCACGGAACACAATTGTCATTTGGCACCTACCCAGAAATACACATCTTTTGCGTGATGCACCTGGCCATATGTGGCAGGTCTGGTAGAATCAGCTAATTAACAACACAGGCTTAAACAGGCACCTCATCTGGCAGGGTAGTTAGCGGCCTGATGGTGCTCAGCAGGGTTTGGTGGTGCTTTTTATTTTTCTATCCTAATGGTCTGCTGCCCACCTAATTTTGCCTTATTGTCAGTCACTACTTACCGCAGCTTGGGGCCCTCCCAGGAGGCTAAATTATTATCAAAGGATTAGGGAGATGTAGCCTTGCAGCTCTGACATTTCTGATTACTTGTCTATGCCAGAACACTAATTAGCTGTGACTAATTAAGAAAAATGTTCCTGCCATAGAAAACCATTTAAAAGAACTGAGAAGTAGAAAAGCAATTCAAAAGCTGAGCAGTGCTCACATTTGCTAATGCTATTTAGATTTCCACCAGAGCCTTAACTCACCTTTAATTGTGCTCAGAATTTGTTTTAAAAAGTACATGCCACACATGCAAACTGAGCTGAGCATTTGGATTCAATAGGAAGAAGAAAAAAATTCATCCCTGAAACTTTATTCTTGATGAGTTTCTTTCTGGCAAAAAACAAGTGAGCAGGGAAAATTGTTTAATTTTTAATAAAACAATTTTTAATAGGAGGCTCTCTCACCCCCTCCCACCCCACCCCTCATAGAAACATAGATACACAGCAAGGCAGGAACTGTTAGTATTTTGAAAATGGCATTTTATAATCTTGAAAAAAAAAGGAAATATTTTGATTTAGTGTTGGTTTTGGGAAAGATTCTCATTTAGGAGAGAGAGGAAATTTTGAAATGGTTTTAAGGGACATATCAAGCTAGCCAAACAAGATTTAGTAATGATTTCATGTTTCTTGCTGTTTTTAAATGATCTGGAGATACTGTGACTCCAGCATGTGGAGTCCAACATTTTCTTTCCTGCATTTGCATGCCTATACTGTAACTGGCCATTATTGATTTATTCATGGAGAAACTTGGGAGGATAGAGGAATGACCTCCCCTGAGACCAGTGATGTCAGTCCATGACTATCAATTGACCAGCATGATGTCCTCAGAGAACTCTCAGAGTTATTGCTTTATTCTCCCCAAACTACACAACTGCAAAGTTTTTGAACTTTCTTTCACCCTGGTTTTGTATTGCTTGAGGTCATTCTCTGCTTGCACATTGCAAGGAACTACATCAGTACCAGCAGTCTGATCACCATGCTGAAATAGTGTCGAAATCTAGTATATGTATATGTGTGTGTAAATATATTTTACATATATCTATATATGTGTAGAAATATAAAAAATAAACATACACACACTATATATATATATGTATATATATACATATATATATATATATATATATAGAGAGAGAGAGAGAGAGAGAGAGAGAGAGAGAAATAGAGAGATCCATAGATAAATATGTGTATGTATAAACACACACACACATTTTGTTGTTGTTGGGTCATTTCAGTAATGTCTCAACTCTATGTGACCTCGTTTGAGGTATTCTTGGCAGAGATCCTAGAGTGATTTGCTATTTCCTTCACCAGCTCATTTTACAGATGAGGAACCTGAGGCAAATAATGTTAAATGACTAAGCCAGGTTCATACAACTAGAAAGTGTCTGAAGCCGGGTTTGAACTCATGAAGATAAATCTTGGGGCGGCTAGGTGACGCAATGCATAGAGCACCGGCCCTGGAGTCAGGAGTACCTGAGTTCAAATGTGGCCTCAGACACTTAATAATTACCTAGCCATGTGGCCTTGGGCAAGCCACTCAACCCCATTTGCTTTGCAAAAACCTAAAAAAAAACTAAATAAATAATATGAAGATAAATCTTTCTGTCTCCAAACTACCCAACTGCTTCTATGTGTGTAAACTCACACACACACACACACACACACACACACACACACACACGTATATATACATTTAGACCTAAGTATATGTAAGTGACTTGCCTAAGATTACAGAGATTTATAACTGGCAAAATGGGATTTGAACTGAATTTCTCAGACTCTGATTCTGGCACTCTCTATTCTATACCATTCTGACTCAAAATATTTATTGATTGTATTAGCAATACAATCTCAGAATCCTACTCATAACAAAATCCCTGGACCACTTTTAGGCTTCCTAAGTATCACTTTCCAGATGGTCTAGGTCAATCTCAGACAAGGTTTCATCTTACCTAAATTATCTCAGATCACTATTTTAAAGACTAGTGGAAAGAAAAGAGTTTAATTGTTCTATCCTAATGTTTAACAAACCCCTAGAAAGTCCCTTCTCACATCTAACCTAAATCTTCTGCTGTTTTAAGGGGTATTTCCTTTTATTCTCTCAATAGATACCAAAAACAGGCAGTCAACATCCTGTCTATAATAGCCCTTCCTATACCTGAAGACTGTTATTAAGACACCCGTCATGCTTGTCTTCTCCAAGGCTAAATAATCCTTTGCTCATAGGTCCAATTTCCCAACCCTTTAATCATCTTTTTTTTTTTTTGTGCCTGTCTTTTGAACCTTTACAAAGTTTTTTTCCTCCCATCATTCTTTAGATTTTGGAGTCTCCAATAAGACACAACACTCTGGTAGATTCCAGGGAATATTTATACTACCTATATTCCTGCTTACATATACCAATATCATATACTTGCTTGCTAAGGGGGGGGGAGTTTATCTTTGATTTGAAGTGATGCTGCTCCCTAGATCTTTTTCTACTAGTCATCAATGACTAGCTTATATTCATTGAAGTTTCTTATGTTTGAAGTAGAGCAAACATAGAGCAAACACTTAGTTTATGTTTTAGAATGTAAAATGCTTATGAGAAGGGACAGAAAGAAAAGGGCATTTGAAGTATCCTGTGTAGAAGTAATAGAAGTAGGCTGAGGAATTTAAAATCTTAAACATTTTTTCACATCAATCAAATTAAACTTTTATTATGTATTAGACATTGTGGTAGCTGGTAGAGATACAGATTTTTTAAATGATACTGTTCCTGTTTTAGACAAGTTTATATTCTATTGGGGAAAATAGCAGATACATGAAGACCTATATATCCAAGAAATAAAAGATACATAGTTTGGAGAGGGTAGATAGGCATTAGTGGAGATTGGGTGTGAGTGGTAGGCATCAGGAAAGGTGTATTTCCACACCCTGCTCCCAGATTCCACATGCAGAATGGAAGTTAATTTCAAAGTGAATAGTTAATAGCTGACTTAAAAACAACCATAAAGCACCTTATCAAATGAGTTCATCATAGTTATTGTTTTTTTACATTTTTATTATTTTCTATATTTCTATATTTCTTTGTGTTTCAAAACTAGAATACATGAAAGTCAGAGCAAAATGTAGAGCAAAGTAATGTCCATCCAGTTCCAGCTTTCTATCATAAAGGAAAGGCATAAAGGAAGAGGGAACAACCTCACTCCCTACATTATTGCTCAAACCAGGTTTATGGCAAGTCCCAACACAGAACTCTTTCTCTCCCCTACTCGGGAGACATCTGACCACAAACCAGCTCAATAACTTCCCTGTTAAAACATTAAGACATAGGGTCACATCAGGGACCAAGAAGAAGACAAGTGCCACTGCTCAACTAAGAGATTTTAGAGCTGGCCCTGCCCAACCATATGCTGTCCTGTTCCTCAAGTTCACAATGCCATTCCACTTTTGTAAAAGTGAGGGAGAAAAATCCCCCTTCCTGCACCAGCATGGAGAGATAATGTGCCTCAAAGAATTCCAAGGGAGAGCTGAAGGCTGAAGTCATGTTCACAAATATATTTATGTGTATATATTTCTATGAAGATTTATAAGTAAATATTGAGCCTTTATGAACTCGGAAGATCATCAGAAAAACTTATATTCCCAAAACAAGGGTCTCCCCCTTAGAGTTTTAGGATTATCCCAGAGGGAAAATATTACTCTTTTGTAATATCAACTCATGATAGGACTCCTCCCATAATGTTAACTTTCAGGGAATGACAACCCAGTATCACTTAACCATTATTATAATTGTTAATTTACAAAAGGTTATTAATAAAATTTGCAAGGACAAGATAAAAACATTTCCCCCCCAACACTTGGTGGGGAATTCTCCCCTATACTATCTATATTCCTGAAAAAGGATGGACCCAAAACTTAGGCACATTTAATAAAATTCACTTCCAAATTCAGCATAGCCAATGAATAGTCTCTTTTGATCCTTCTTGACTGCATGTCACAGGGACTTTTACTCTTTCCATAGAATTTAGCAGGTATTCCTGCTACCTGACTTCTATTAGTTCACTCCCTTAACCTTTCAGAGGTCACAAAGTCACCACCTAGTTCACATTTCTTTACCTGAGAGAAGGAAAAAATAAACAATGACTGGAGATGAGAGCAAAGGACAGTCTTCACTGACTACATCTCAGTGACCTGAATGAGAAGATAAGCAACTGGCAGTTGGAAGGAAGTGGTAGGAAGTACCTACCACTACTGCTGCTCCCTCTCTCATCAGTAGCAGGGCTGGGTGTTTGAGGTACCCTTGTAGATACTGAAGTGGAGAACTGAGCCTCTTCATTCTTCATCATCAGATACTTCCAGAAGAAAGCTCATCAAAGAAATATATTTCAAGTGCTCATAAGCCTGGCTTCCATTCCAAAAAGATTCATGTGAAGTTTTAGAATTTTAAATACATTTATATAAACATTTAAAACTTGATGAACTACAGTAACCCAATGGATTAGGTAGTTCAAGAATTATTCATACTATTTTACTTTAAAGGACAATTTAATTCATTTTGAACATGAATATAAAATAAAAAGATCATTTCCGTGTACAGAGTACAGCATAAGATTCAATATAAAACCATGAATTTCCATTTTGCCCACTTTGTTTTTAAAAAACTAGTAAATATTATATAGTTTCAAAACTACCCAGCTCTTCTCTTCTTGCTTCTAAATTTTCTTTTGTTCTCTGTTGCATACATTTTTTCTCCCCTCCTCCTCACCCTGCCCTAGAAAAGGCTACCATTAGACACAAAAATGCATATATGAGTAAACCATACTAAACATATTTCTATTTATCAGTTCATTCTTTGGCTGTGTTTAGCATCTTCCTTCCCAGGTCCTTTGAAGTTTATTTGAGTATTTAATAGTACTTAAAATGACTTAGTTGTTCAAAGTTCTTCTTTCAAACAATATTATTATTATTATTATTATTATTTACAGTATGTTCTTGATTCTACTCATTTTGTTCTTCATTATTTCATTAATCTTTTTTTTTGAAAATCTGGTTTCAATCTAGTTTGCCTCTCCTCTTGAATTAGCACAGCAGTATACCTAAAACCTGAAAAGAATATTTAAATAGCTAGTAAATTATTTTTTAATTTACAGTAACCAAACTTAACTCTTTGACAAATTGTTTTGACTTCCACTAGCTATTCCTGCTTCAGTCTGTAAGATCCTTATTTTCTAAAGAATAGGTCAATTTTGGTAGACTGGAAAACATAGGATTAAGGTCCAAGGTTCACATCCTGCCTCTTCCACTTACTACTTTTATGATGTTGAACAAGTCATATAATTTCTTTGCATCTCAATTTCTTCATCTGTAAAATAAAGAGGTTATTCTAGATGACCTCTGATGTCCCTTTCAGATCTAGAACTATGAAACTGTTCCTCTCAGTAATTCCATTTCTTATGGTCCCAACTCACAAAAGACTTAGAAAGAGTAACTTGCAATTTGAAGGATATGCAACATTCCACCGAGATTATCTCCATTTTATTGATAAGATGACCTGATTTGTATGTATTGGTAGAAATTAAACCTCAATTTCCATGCCTGAGCTTTCATCTCTAAAAATCTGGTGGCCTAAATAATTGATGACAAGCATTCTTAGAATTCAATTTCCTTTGGTCAAGATGATTAATAGAATGTGATACTTACTGACAGTCACTTTTCACTGTGTTGTAAAAATTAACAAATCACTCTGAAAAGGCACTCCCCATATCCCAGAGAAGTATTCTAAGGTTGTATATCAACACATTCAATCAGTCTTGGTGTTATGACAAGTCAGTTCAATCAAAAAATTAACCAATACAGTTGACTGTCTTTTTTTTATTTATTACAATAGGCTAGCCCTTAGAAGTTGCTTGAGGAATATTAATATTAAGTGACTTGCTCAAGGTCAAGAACTAACAAGTGTATGTAGAATTTGAACCCAAATTCTCCAAGTCCAGGACCTCATTAATAATTCCACACTGTCCCCTTCAGGCTAATGGAATAAATGGAATAAGAGCAACAATTTACTAAATAATATTTTAAAGAAGCTAAATGTAATATATATGGGAAGTAGCTTACTTGGCCATTCTGCTTTTGGTTTTTAGACAGCTTGATAATATAGGACTGCAAGGAAAATAAAAGCCAGGGGCATTAAAGTATCACATGTGTTCACCTACAGCCATTTGTAGATATTAATCTAAAAGATATTTAAAATAAGATATTAGCCATAAATGTACAATTTATTCAAAAGAGTTCACCTCTTTTATAATTATTTTTAAATTCATAAAAAGGAATATTTATTTATTTACAGAAGTTACAAAGTTCAAGTGCTTTTAAAAGCCTTTGCTTAGAGATTAACTACTCTTGCACAAGATGAAAAATACATGATTCAATAATTTTCTACACTTTTGGGGGAGATAATAAGAAATATAAAGTTTGAAATGTCTTGGGAATATGTGTGGCTAGCATTGTGTTGAGCAACTGAAACAATTCCATTTACATTGAGGTAGGAGTGGAGAGGCCAGTATATGTCAGAGATATGGTTTGGATTCAGGTTGTTCTGATTGAGACCAGCTCTAATAGACTGGTTCCCATCATCTCCAGAACAACCATAACTTCCTTCCTCTCCAACCACTCTTAGGACTTTCTTCAATACCCTCTTGCTCAAATATCAACTTCCTTTTATGCTATCTCCCCCCTACCAAAATGTTTTTCTACTTGTTTTTGTCTTCCCAATACTCACAATGCCTAACTCGTAATCATACCTAATAAATGCCCTTGATTTAATAATCATTTTAATAATCTACATTCACCAAGCCAAGTTCTCTTATTTTAACAGGTATTTACTAAATGTTTGAACTGAATTAATTCAAAGGTTAGTTTTCCTTCCATAAAGTATTGATTTTGCTATAGTGTTCTGACTGTCCTTGAACTTCTGGTTCAAGACACTGTAAACATTCTTAAAAAAAGAATATGTAAAATGGTACATAGAATACTAATAGAACTAGCTCCTGGTTTTTAACCTGAACTGAATAAAATATTACTTTTTTTGCCTTTGCAAATTTGGGTTATATCATGTTGTAAGTGAATTTAATTGGACTTCCCCCCTCCCAACAGACAATGTAATGTAATGGATAAAAAATTAGTCTCTAAGCCAGGGAGACCTAGGTTCCTAACAGTGTAACCCAGGGCAAATCATTAAACCTCTCATTGCTTCAGGTAAATCTCAAAGACTAGAAATTTCAGATTAGATTCTGATTTGAATTGACAGCATGAGTCTCCTTACATAGAAGTTTCCAGTACCAATGGTATCTCTCTGTTGGAACCATTAAAGGAAATTCTATAATGTCTAAACAGAGACTTAGCATAGTCCGTAGAATGCTGGCCTTGGGAAAAGGAAGACCTGAATTTAGATTTAACCTTACATGCTGTGTGACCCTGAACAAGTCAAATCACTGTTTGCCTAAATTTCCTCAACTACAAAAAGGAGTTAATAATATCACAAAAAGAGCTGTTATGAGGATCAAATGAGATATTTGTAAAGTACTTAGCACATTGCCTGATACATAGTAGGTGCTGTGTAAATATTTATTCCTTTCCCTTTCTCTTCCTACATCACCTGAAAATGACTTTCAGACATTGATAGATAGAAAGATTAAAAAAAAAAGGAATTACCCCTTGGACTAATAGAAGATACAGTAAATGGAATTGGAAGGATGTTATTATGTAGAAATATGGCTTTTCCCCTTGATTAGTCAAGGGTTCTCTTTTTGCTAAAACAAGGCCAGAAGTAAGTGAATGGAACCATGAGTTCTAGTTGTCCTAATATGGCCTTGCAACCTTGATGTTTTATTTGACTACCTTCTAAATATTTATATATGTATATATATATATATATATATATATATATATATATATATATATATATATATATATATATATATATATAGACAGACCTGGTCTAAAATGTATACTGCTATATAGCTGTGTCTTTGGGATAGTTAGAGCGCCAGACCAGAAAGACTCATGTTGAGTTCAGTTTGGGCCTCGGATTTTTACCAGCTGTGTGACCCTGGGCAAGTCACTTAATCCTTTTTGCCTCAGTTTCTTTCTCAGTAAAATGAAGTGGAGAAGGAAATGGTAAACTGATCCAGTACCTCTGCCAAGAAAACCCCAAATAGGGTCATGAAGGAGTCATACACGACTGAAACAACTGAACAGCAAAAACAAAAGCTGTATCTTCATATTAGGGACAGCCTACTCTCCAGACTCCCATTTGTCACCATGGAAGTATAGAAGGAAAGCATGAAAGTTCATAGTTCAACTTACCAAAAGAACACACATTCATTGGGGAAAGAAAAAACTATCACTTGAGGGTTTGTTCCCATCTGTTAGTTCTTTACACTGTATTACACACATTATTTATTCTCTCCCAGAGCAAAGCCTAATATTTGGCTCTCTAGTTAGTACCCTTAACTGTAGGTAATGTGGCCATTTTCTTCCTTTAGTCCTGGAGATAGAATAAAAAGTTTTCTAAGATACTGAGGATTGCATAGTGTTCAAGCACTTTATTGCTCCTATGGATATTTCAAGAACACTTGATCCTGTTGGGATGATCTCTCTCACTTCCTGGTACAAAAATTATTGGTTCATCTGTGAAAATATCAGTACTTTTTTTCAAAGGTACATAAGACTTCCATATGACTCAGAGTTTTGTAAACAGAAGCATTAAATAATAGAATAGTGATAATACCTTGTATTTTCTTTGTTTTCCTTATCTTGAGGTCAAAAGGTCCAGCAAATCTGAATCATTCTCTAGTGCTTTGAGAGGATTATTGCCCTCATCATAGGGGTATACTTTATTAGTAAAAGCAGTGATGTCATCAAGAACCCAAATTGGTGAGATGTCATGACTATTGAAAATTCTAGAATTGTGCATAGCAGGGAAACAATGTAGAGATTATCAGATTGCATTGGGGGGGGGGAGGGAGGGGAGAAAAAGTGTAAAGTTCAAAACCTTACCAAAAGATGATGGGTCTTAACTACTATTGTACATAATTGGAAAACAAATGAAATAGTTATACAATAATAGAAAAAGAAAATTCTAGAACTGCAGACTTCCAGGCCCAAAGATTGCTTACTTTACTACATTTTTCTACTGACAGTTTATGTTGAAAGAAGTTAGAGCTGAACACATCAAAAATTTGATTAAAAATTTATTAAACAAATGTCTACTGAGACAGTATTAGATGCTAAAGCTACAAAGACAAAAACAAAACATTACTAGCCTTCAAAGAGCTTCCATTCTCTTGGGGGCCTTCAAATATTTGTATATATGTGTGTGTTTATATACATATATATATTTGCTTATGTTATACATACACATATATGTGCTGAATAAACAAAATAATTTGGGACAGGGCAAATAACTAGCAAATGCGAAATTCAAATTTGTAGATGAGTCTACCTGAGCTGTTCTTTAAAGAAAATTAGGCATTTTATTAAGAGGAGATGAAAAGAAAGATAATCTTTAGGGCAAAGGTAAGGTGTTTCTGTGTGGAGGTAAAAGATGGAACATTGTATAAATAAACTAATTTGTATGGAATGAGCAGTAGTAATGTAAAATAAATTGGTAGGTCACATCCAAACTGCAGGAAAACATACAGGCACACACACATACAGAGGCAATTTTAATTTTCACTTCAGATAAGCAAACAAATGCACAACTCTACGGCCTGAGGATAATATATGAACATGACCCTAGAAACAAGATTCATTGAATCTATTGTTTCATCTTTTATGCACATCTAAGCTTAAGTCATATGGTGCCTCACAGAATTTAAGAAGCAATTTGGGTTTATAAGAATCATAGAATTTAGAATGAGAAAGTATCTTTGATATCATCTAATCAAAAACTCTTATTTTTCAGTTGAGAAAAATGAGCCACCTAAAACTGAAATTATTTTCTCAAGGTCACATGGCTCATTAGTTGTAAAACTAAGGCTTAAAGTGAGAATCCTTGCTCCATAATATTTAACATCATATCATGGTGATATTGTACCCTTGGCTGGTCTATATAGAGAACCATAACTTTATCTGAGAAAAGAAGTGTAGCATGAAAATTACTAGGTCTGGAATAAGAAATTATCCTTACTTTTTAGGTACTATAGTATAGCACGGCATTCCTTCAATACCTCCTTACAGTGGCATATTAATTCCATTTGATTATGTTCTTTCAGGGTTCTGGGGATAATTTTGAGGAGTTGGAGTTTATAGTACTGTTTCCTTAAGTCATCACTGGTGAGCTTCCTACTGATAATCAGCCATCAGCTTCAATTAGCTTTTAGAAAATAAATGTATTAAAAATGTATAGCAATGTTAGGGTTGCAAAAACATCATTCCCCCAATCCAGGAGTTCAAGCCTGTGGTTCGTGTACAAAATCTTCGGGGAGAGTGAGCTCAAACTTAAAATACATTGGTAGTGATATATCTGTGTTGAGATTACATCCAGCCACAGGGTGCCTCCTGATTTTCTACCCCAGAGAGTCTTTTTTTTCCCCCTTCATGAAGTTCCCCTTAGGAAGAGTTCTGTTGCATTACAAAAATTGTTGATTTTTTTTTTGCAATTCATAGTCATATTTTTTTTTTCTGCTATGAGGGGTCATGATTCCTTAAAATCACCATCATCCTCAGGTAATTATCTTTTCACATCTGCTACAGTTGCTTTCTCAGTCATTGGTCACTACCATTCTGCAAAAAAAAAATTGTCACTTCTTATTTCTGATGAATCTCTTAAAACCATTAAATTACCTAAGCACTCCCCTTTCAGAATACTCATTCAGGAAAGAGAAGGAAAGAATAAACACAAAAGAAGCAGAGGTGCCATATACCCATAGACACACAGTGGGACAATAGAGAAACCACCTTTTCCCTAACTTAGCAGCTCACAACATTCCTTACCTCCCTCACTACCAGGAAAGAAAAGAGACAGAGTGTATGATGGGTACTCGGTTTCAACTCAATACCTCCTGAATCATGAGTTCTTCTCACTGCAGAGCCAATTGGAAGACTTTTGTCATCACATAGTAGCAATCCTTCAGTCATGCATGACTGGAAAAAAAGACTTCTAAAGTTGCACACTTTGGATTGAAACCAGGCAAGGACATCTGTGCATACTCTCTATATATAAACCACCAGGAAGATAAAAATCTGAGCATACTCTAAGGACTAGGCCCTCATTAAACAATCCCACCTTTTAATAGGTTAAGTTGAATGCTGCCTGGAGCTTAGGTCTTTATAGATTGAATTAAACACTTCCTTGTGTCTGTTTCCTTTTTGTTATTGTTCTTCCTTTTTTCTTTGTTCCTTGAAGACAAGTTATAGTTTCAGGGAGATGCCTTTAGTGGGGGGAAAAAATATCATGTTCATTAGATCAAATTTAGTTAGTAAGAAGGGTATTTAATATATGGCTTCATATCTTTCACTTCAGACCTCAGAAATATGAGGACATAGAAGCTGTAAATTCCATAATACTCGATGGCAATAATGCTAAATAATTTTTAAAAATTGACATTACACAAGTATTAATATTTATTAAAATTAAAATTGTTAGAGTGTCCTAAGGAATTGCATGGCTTACATACTCTCCTTAAAACTTTATGTTTCATAACAATAATAATCATCAACCAGGTCCTTTCCTTTAAAACACATATGTTGGAAACCAAAAGGTGTGTTCGGTATTTTCCAGGTGTAATTCTGTCATCTCAACTTTGTAAGTCTCAAGAAACAACCTGCATCTGATGGGATAATTGCAGAAATGTATTTCTCCCCCCCCCCCCCCATGTGGAAATTTAGCCCTTCAGTTCTTTCGAAGCTCTGGAAAACGTATTTTTCTGTTATTCACCTATTGAGACAAACAGAGCCAGACCAGATGAAAAGCATAGCCTTGGTCATAACCAATTCCTAATCAATAAAACGCTAAAGACTTAAGCAGAAAATAGATGACAAATTTGTGCCCGGGCCAAAGCTGCTATTTTTATTTTATCGTCATCAATCAGGAACAACATTCTGACAGCAGCCATTTACTAGCAACAAGCCAACCTATCTAAGCCGTATGGGGTCTTGTGATTCAGATTTAGGAATATCAGCCCCAGAAGGTCTAAGGCTTTGTACATTAGTATATATTGAGTCCTCATTCCAGGTGGCAAACAGCTGCACCTTTTTAAAAAAAAAAGAAAGAAAGAAAACTTCCAAACTCAGTGCTTGTTTTTAAGAAGACTTAAAGTGTTATATTTAATGGAAACCTCCAAAATGTGATCAATTAGTCGGGGGAAAGAAGGAATTGGGAATATTTCATATATTTGTTGTTGTGTTCGCCAATGGTCGGCCGAATAATGAAATTCCTTAACTACTTCTCTTTAACTTGCATGAAGAAAGCACGGTATGTTGCTAAATCTCTTTTCAGCAGCACTGCCGAGAAACAACTTTAATCCTTGTTAGAAAATTGCCGAGTCTGGGACTGACAAAGAGCTCATGCTTGTTCCATTGTGAGTGCTTCTGGACCCTGCGAGGGGAGCCCTTTACAGCTGCGAGGATCCAGCCGGCTCAGCTGTACTATTTAGGGGGGGAGGTCTGTCAATTTCTATTGACAATGGAGAGAGTTTTTCTGAGCCTGGAGCTGAGCTGACACAGTCGGGGATCAATGCCAGCCATTCAGGCTACACCCTCTTTCATTGCTTTGGTTTGTTAATTCAAGACTAAAGGTCCGCCGAGGGGGTTTAGGGTGTTTAAGAAAGCTGATGAACTGTTTAAGAAAGCTGATGAACTGAAAGCGTTTATAGCCCTAGTGTGGCAATTTCCATAGTCAGTGGCAACTACTGGCACTGAGGGAGTTGTGTCCTTGTTGACCCTCGCGTTATTAAAAATGCACGAGCGCCGCGCTCCTCGATATTTCAACACTCTTTCATTGTCAATACCACCTTCTGGGCCCTTCAGCTTGTTGCTTGCTCTAAAGATCTCCTTAGATTGGGTTTGAAAACTTCACCTTAAACACTAGATTAGACTGATGTTCTGTTTTCCGTGCTCCTGTTGATTTGTTGAACCTTCCCAGGGCTGGAAAGCAAGTAGCGGCTTGATGGGGAGACGGGCTGCTAATATGATTTACCAGTCTACAGTCATGCACAATAAGTGTGAATAAATACAGGGGTCTCACAGAGTCAACCCTAGCCTTTCCTTTTCTTTTATTTTTTGCTTTAAAAGAGATATCTCAGGAAAATGAAGTGAGTAATGCATGCCCTTACAGGAGCTGGATAAAGCATGAATAAAAAAAATACATATTTTTCCCCCTGTTAAAGTGGTTGGCTGCTGTCGCCTTATTGATGTGGAAAAAATATATAATATACACTTACTGCTTTATTCCTGTGTGGACCACAGCAAAGAATAAAGCAATAATGTCATGCCATTGACTTCAGTGAAAACTGCTATGCCCCTTCATTGCCATCCCCTGAAGGAAAAAAAGTGAATAGTCAGCCAGCAAATGTTTTATTATAATAACTTCTTCAGAATGAAAGGATGTTTTCTGGATGTTTGAACGTTTCTGCAAATTGACCCTACTGCAAGGCGTTTTAGGGGTGAGGGCGGTTGACTTGATTCTGTTTTTGTTGTACTAATGATCAAAAGTGGAATCCACTGCACACCAGGACCCAAAGGGGGCTTATGACCTGGGATTTTCAACACCAATTGCTATGCCAGAAATAGAAAACCCTTCGCCTCTGCTTTTTCTTTTGTTTTTGTTTTGTTTGCAAGAAGCAATGGCAATTTCGGGAGAATGAATTTTCCGAGTCTGTTCCAATAATGGCTATAGAGGGATTCTCTGCCCATCTGCTGCTTTTCCAGAGCAGAACTCAAGACTCCTTGCTAGCCATCACTAAAGTTCTTCAAGATTCTGTGACCTTTACATTTTCAGCACATGAATTTTTCCTTTTCTCCTATTGCAATGGCCGTGTCGCATGGCTGATAGCGACTCTCCATGATGTGTGGTGATGCTGATGTTTATTACTTTGATATTTTTACCCAATGACAGTTCTGATGTATTATTTCTGACAATCTTAGAAAAACTATTGACCATTTTTCCCTTGAAAATGCTTTCCACTAGAGACTTTTATATTTTAGTCATAAGGTCTAATCATACTAATCTCTATTTTATATTAAATGTGCTTTTGATTATCTCTTCATAGTAATTATCACATTTGTACAGCAGAAGAATAAAGTCAAATTAAGTTTAAACTGGGTGAGGTTTTTTTAAAGGAGAGAATATCATGGAGTTATGTTGAGGTGTTATTTTTCTCAGGTAGGTCTTCAAGAGTGTGGTTAGCTCTAATATGTACAGAAATGAGCAGATGTAGCAGGAGGTCTTAACTAACACAGTACCTGAACTTATACTATGAAATATTTCCACTTTTCATAAGAGTAGGTCAACTTTTTACCTGAGAAAAAATGTAATTTTAAAATCCTTCTTCCCCCCTAGCTGTCCAGATCTTGACCTATGCATGATTCTTAGGACTTTTCCTTATATAGTGTATTTGATCATTAATAAAATTGATCTGTCTTTTATTTTAAAGAAGTCATGATATTAATGTTTGAAATAATGAGAACAAGCAAAGGTAAAAAAAACAAGTATATTAGAAACTAAAATGAATACTGAGAGATCTTAAGATTATGCAGTGTTAGCAGGAATAAAGAAATTCAGTTGAAAATTTAGTTGAATATATTGAATATTATTAACAGTTTGAAGATCTAGTTTCTTAAAATCTGTTATTCCTAATGTTTTTAAATCCCATAAAATAAGAATATAACATGTGAAAAAAGCAAAGTAGAACTGAATAATATACCCCAAAAACCCAAAGCATGTGTTTAAGTAGCATTTTATTATTAGGTTGATATTATGGTGTTTTGTATATATCAGTTATTCCATATTTTAATTAGTTTACTCTATATTTTGTATATGCTCATACTAATTTAAAAGAAATATGATGACGTGTGAAACCAGTTTGTCTTCAGAAACTTATAATTAAAATATCTTTTGTTCAAGTTAGATTAAAAAATATGTAAGAGAAACTTTTTAATGAACATAAGTCAAAATGCTAAGAAAATCAGAGTTTTCCAGTTGAGATAACTCCAGGAGTTGATTTTACAAAATATCCTTACTTGCCCCCCAAATGTTATTACATATAGATTATTTTTAAATTATCTTCTTTATATTTTGGTGTTCATACTTACATATACACATATGTATTAACAAGTTTAAAAGCACACACAGATATAGCACACACATACATGATCCCTTAAATTATCGTATAAGCTGCTCTGCCCTTTGCCAAATACTGGCTAGAATTTGATTTTTTTTTTTGAGAAGCTATTCTCTTTACAAACATTATTCTTTGAGTTGCCTATATCCAGGTACAGTAGTTATAAATTGAATTCACTTAATGTACAAATTATGACTTCTGGGCTGTCCCTTTTGCATTATACAAACCCAGAATTTCTCTTTTGTGGACATTATAAAGAAACAGGAAATTACATTAGAAGGATTTCAATCCTTCTTCTATGGAGAGACCTGCAATAAACAGGACAAGAAGGTGAACTCTCCCAAAACTAAATCGCTTCCCAAATGAAACAAATCAATTCCTTTTGCTGTATGAGCAGCAGACAGCCATTGAATCATTTATTTCAGAAAAAAATACTGCCATGACAAGGTTCTTCAGATTCCAGGAAAGGCTTATTCATTGTTGGTTGGATTTAAAGAATTTGAGAAGACTCTAACCACAGTAATACATCTAGGTCTTGATGAAGATTTTGATTGTGAGTAGAAAGATGGTTTTATCGAGGGTGCTTTTTTTTGCCATAATTCCAAAATAAAATAAAAGATAGACATCAGAAGATATTGACTCTGTGCCACAGTGAGATCTACCATTTGATTTTTTTCCCTAGGACTCTACAATATTGCATGAAAACCCTGAAGTGATGCAAAATTTCTCTTTGAAAATAATTTAGCTGGTTTTCCCCCTGCTGTCTCAGCAGGCTATTCATGGCTATAAACATGTATTTAGTGTCCATTGTTACTTACAGCTTACAAAGCAGGCTACTAGGCTGCAAAGTGCAAAGCTCTGTTTCCCTGTGAATATTCTGCAGCTGAAAGACTAGTGCTAATTCATGTAAAGCACAGTCTAGGTCAAGTTAGCAGATTTCCTAGCAAAACATGCAATTCTCTTAACAGGAAATTATAGCATTATTGACTTCAAGTGCTGATCTGTGGTCATTTCAGAGTGTTTCATTACCCCTCATTACCAAATCTGCTAAATGAATACTGCAGAGGTGATTTTTTTTGTTTTTTTTTTTGTTTGTTTTGGTGTGTGTGTGTATATGTGTGTATGTTTTCTTTCCCTCCTTCCCTCTGCCCTGCCCCCCCCCACATCCTTTTCAGCAATGGTACAGCAGCTCCATGAAAGTCATTTCTGTGTGGTTGGCGGATAGATTAGACCTTCAGCTTCACATCTACCAACTGAAGACTCTCATCAAAATAGTGAAGGTAAATAAAATGGTTTTGAATGTGATGGCTTATTACAATTTGATAAAAAGATAAAATCTCATTCAACATTTTGGAGGGAAGTGTAGACTTTTGACTTTGTCAGTACTGGGAAAAACCTGTGTAGAAACTCCAACCACAGTTGCAAATGAGCAACTCCTTCATAATTGATGGTCTAGGAGAATGGCATGGGACCCTGAGGGAGATTTGACCATTGTCCCACAGTTAATAAGTGTCCAAGACAGGACTTGAACTCATTACTTCAAGCCTAGGCTTCTGCCTATGCTGGCATAAGTAAGTAAATTCTAAATGGTAGAGGGAAGAAAAGCATTGGTCAACTTCACTGATTCATATAGAAATGCCATAAGATAGAGTTACCTACATATTTTCCTTAGTTTTCTAATTCATCTTAAATTTATCTTAATACACATAAATACAAAAATAATTAGGTTACTATAATGAGAACAATCATATGGTATCTTAATTCTCTTAAATTCTCTAGAAATATGATTGAATAGGAATCCAGTGGGATTTTTTCTCATTTATTGTACCATCAAGGATGTCTCTTTTGGATTATGTTTTTGTTGACCCAAGAGAAAGAAAGTCCTCAGTTATTTGACAACTGAAATTAAGATAATATATTGTCACAGTTTGTTGATTCCTTTCATTCTCTTGTGTACAAACTAATCAATATATCTATAGAAGAATATCAAAGTACCTCATTTTTAAAGTAACAACCTTACCAAAGATTTTTAGTGATCTAGTGAATGAATGGGTCATTTAAATATGCCCTAACCACAGCATCCAAACTGAGGGAGCTTGGTCTTGTATCCTTCAAAAAGGAAGATCTTGTCAATGTATAGTTTTAAAGTTTTAGAAAAACTCAATTTTCATATAATAAGGGAAACTTATGACCAAGTAATGTACTCCTAGCCTATGTAATCTTGTCTTGAAGTGTATGAGCTAAAATTCTTACTTATTGCTGAAAACTCAACTTGCAGCTATTAAAAAGTCATTGCTCTTTTAGGGACAATGCAAGAATCTTTATTTCAGTTGTAGATCTGTCCATGTTAAATCTTGATGGAAACATCAGAGCAAATTTTGACTATATTTAAAAAAGGTTGTACTAAAGACCATGTCAACCGATATTGACAGAAGGATATCTTGGCCCCAGTTCTTGAACTTTGCCTCAGTGACAACATAAACACCAAAGAGTATGAGAGCAAACTGCTCCAGAGGTGGAATATTGGTCTACCTATTGAAATATGTACTTGTAAATGTCAATATTTGTGAGACATCAGGAAACTGGTATAATTAGAGCTACTCTTTTTTTTATAAATCTATAACTAAAATGCAGTTTTAGTATCTGTCATATTTTTAATTCATAAATATTAGTGTACATTATCAACTTATAGCTTCTTAATAAACCAAAAAACAATCCTTAAATATCCTAATGGTTTTTTCCCCTAACATTAAGTCTCAGTCTCTATCGTTTCTGAAAATGTGACTTTGATGAAAGGAATAGGATGCACCTTATTTGTTTTAATAAAAGTATCAGCCTTTTTAATGTCTTAGAACTGCATTCCACATCATGATTAATAATAGAATTAGTCAGCAGTCCTCAAGATCAGCAATATTTAAATTTAAATAATTTAATTATTTACTATTGAGAGTTGATGTGGCAGAACAGAAAGAGAACAGGATTGAGATTCAGAGGGCACAGGTTCACATCCAACCTCTGTCTTCCACCTTCTTCACTTTGAACCAGTCACTTGACCTCTTGGACTTCAATTTCCTCATCTGAAAAAATAAGGGCATTGGGCCAGATGGCCTGCCAAGTGTCCTTACAGATCTAAGTCCATGGTCCTGTGGTCATGCATTAATATGTTTAAGAAACTCTCAAATTTATATTCAATCAATTTATCAGTGATTCAGATAATATTATCATTATTTAATAGATATTATTTTGGATTGGATTTTGGGTGTCATTTTATGAAAAAAAAATCCCAGTATTAACAGATTCTGGACTTTAGCTATAATATGTATAAACACACATATGTGCATATGATTACATGTTAACAATATACATTTGTACAAGTAATATTTATACATGCATATATGCTTATGTGTAAATTAATAGCTAAAATCCACATTCTTTCTAAAACTAAAATAGCAGGGTCTATTCAAGAAAAAAAGGATTTAGAAATTTTCTTAATTAAGACCATTATAATTTCTTAGTTTAAGATTTTCTTATTTTGTTGAGATAATTGGGAGTCACAAATAAATGGACATTTGTTATCATTTCATAAGTATATTTGAGTTTTCATGCCTTCTATTTCAAAATAGGGACTCAGGATCAGCCAACATATTGGTTAGAGATTATTTCTTAAACTAACAAATAATTGTTATTCATATTTAAAATGTAAGTGGGTTCTTGATTCATTAATTTTTCTCCTCCCTGAACATTAACCTGCCCTTAATGAGTTTAATGTATTTATCAATTATGTTTCAATTTTATTTTGTAATACATAAACATTTAAATTTTTTGAATCTGTCATTAAAGTTTCCCCAAACATAGCCACCCACATTATTTTTCATGAAACAATAAAAGAATTTGGAAAGCTTTTGAATAACCTAAGCTTTACAAAATCCACACTGTCTCTCAAATATATTTGTTTTCCATTCAACCAACTTAATTTTGCTCTTCATGTTTAGAGAATGGCATGTTGGTCTCTTGGTAAAAATTATGAAGCACCTACTATGTGGAGACAAGTCCTGGACATAGAAAGAAAAGCAAAAGAGCCCCAATTTGAATGGCCAGATTATCTATATCTCAACTACATACCTAACTTTGGGATCATTTTCAAACCAGGATATCTGCACTCTGATCAGAGTTCCCATTCTCCTCATCCCTGGTCTTCCAACCTCCTCTCTGATCAGAGCTCCCATTCCGCTCATCTCTGATTTTTTTCCTCTTCTCTCTGATCAGAGTTCCCATTCCCCTCAACCCTGATCATCTCTCCTCAGAGTTCCCATTCCCTTCAACTCTGATCATCTCTCCTCCTCAGAGTTCCCATTCCCTTCAACTCTGATCATCTCTCCTCCTCAGTTCCCATTCTCCTCATTCCTGATCATCTCTTCTCTTTGATCATAATTCCCCTTCACCTCATCCCTAAACTTCTCTCCTCTCTGATCACAGTTCCCATTCTCCTCAACCCTGATTTTTCTCTCCTCCTTTTTGATCAGAGTTCTCATTCCTTTCAACCCTGATTTTTCTCTCCTCCTTTCTGAACAGAGTTCTCATTCCCCTCAACCCTGATCGTCTCTCCTCCTCAGTTCCCATTCCCCTCAACCCTGATCTTCTCTCCTCCTCTCTGATTACAGTTCCCATTCTCTTCATCCCTCTTCCATTGAAAATTCAGATATTCCCAGGAATATCCCAGAATCTGGTTGAGTAGACTTTCATCTTATCTTACCCAGAACATGACTTCCATGTCACTTTCTGGACATTTCCAAACCACGATCCCATGTTTTCTAGTTCTTCTTTATGTATCCCTATGAGAATGCGACCTCCTCAGGACAGGTATTGTAATATCTGACATATAGTAAATGTTTAATAAATTGGCATTTAGAGTATATCTGGCAGTAACTGCTTAGTAAATAAACATGGTATGAATATAATAAGTACTTAGTTAAGTTACTCATAGCTTTTTATTCATCCATTTGTTCATTCGATTTGTGACAAGAAACCCAGAAATTGTTATATTTTGCTCATAAAACTACTCCTCAGTTAGTGGGTCATATCTATTCAAATATTTCTTTACTTTTGTGATTATATAGACCTCATCTAAATAATTCTAACCTTTATGAATGACTCCTTTTTGCTACTTTAGAAACTTAGAAGTTGTTTGGGGTCATTTTCAAACCAAGATATCTGCACTCTGATCAAAGTTCCCATTCTCCTCATCTCTGATCATCTTTCCTCTTCTCTAATTAGAATTCCCATTCCCCTCATCCCTGATCATCCCTCTGTGAATGTGACTCATTTTTTAAAGGCAGAACCTAACAGGATTTCCATAAAAATTTCTATTAAGTTATTAGTGAAATTGTTATTTTCTAATGATCAAAGTGACTGAGACATTAAAGTTCACTTTAAGGGCAATATCACAAGAAACAAAATCAGCAGGCACATATCCACCTCCCCGTGTAATTGTTGTAGTGGGGGATTTTAGGTGGAATTGAGGGAAGAGAGGAGACCAGAGAAGGAAGAGAGGACCCTCTAACAAGTTCTTGTGACTTAGGATCTGTACCATTTATATTGAGAGATAAACACAGCTCCAGGTCAGCTTGTCAGGTGGTTTACAAGTTCAAATTGAGAAGTCCTTAAATGACAGGATGAATACTAGCTCTTCAACTTACCTTCCTAACTAGCCCCTTGAATTTTGTTTTAAAATACTAGATAAGTGTAAGAGAACAATATAAATTGTAACTAGATTATAGGTCAGGGACATGGCAAAAATTAAGCTTGACCTAATACTTAGTGATAGTTGTAGTATACTTGTGATTTCATTTGGAGCAGGAAACTCCCTCTATTTGTATAGATTGGCAATTCCTCTGTAATTTATTTATTTTTTATTTTGGGGGGTTTTTGTTTTGTAAGGCAATGGGGTTAAGTGGCTTGCCCAAGGCCACACAGCTAGGTAATCAGTAAGTGTCTGAGGCCGGATCTGAACTCAGTCACTCCTGACTCCAGGGCTGGTGCTCTATCCACTGTGCCACCTAGCCGCCCCTTCCTCTGTAATTTATAATGAGATACTTAGGGACACTGAGAGGTTGAGACTTGTCCATTGTCACACAACTAGCATTTGTCAGTCTTCCTGACCACAAGCTATCTTTCTATTCACTAAAAAATGCTACAATAAAAATACAAAATAAGCACTATATATGAATTTATATGATTGGATTGCATTTTTATCAGACACCTATCTCTCCAGGGGAATAGTTTTTCCTTGAAACTTGAAGACTTAAAAGTTGAGTGGTGGGATTTTTCAACTATCTACAAAACTATTCCTAGAACCTTTATATATAATTTAACAGCTGTATTTCACTTTGAATTAGTGCAAATGTGTTTACCCAAAGGACAACAAAAAAATCAGCCTCTAAAAGAGAGTTTGACATTAATGTAATCTTAAATTAAGAAACACATTTGAAATTAGTGCCTATTCATTATATTATATTATGGAAGTACCTAGAAAAAAAGATTCATTAAAATTTAAGTGAAAATCATTTCCCTTAGACATCTGAAACAGAAACTCAGGATCTAAAGTTCCCTGACTCTGAAGGCCTTCTAAAGAAAATTGATTTTAGGTTTAAAAATACATGGAGGACAAAACCCGTGACATCTAAAATTCTTACATCACAATAATACTTAACATACTGTCTTAAGTGTACAAATTTCATGTGTCATTTCTTTTGAGCCTCACAGTGAACACTGTCAGGAAGGAAATGACTGCATTATTAGGCCCTTTTCACAGTTAAAGAAACTATTTCAAAGAAGTGAAATGACTTGCCCATTGTCACCTAGCCCCTAAGTATCAGTGGCAATATCTGAACCCAGATCTGGCTGCCTTCAAATCCAACATTCTAGCCACGTTTCCCATGATGTTTTATGAAATAATAATGGCCATGTCCAAGCCACCTGTACTGTTTGATCAAGTCTCAAAGGGGTACACCTAAAAGTGGTTCCTTCTAACATTGGGCATATGAGGAGGAAGCATATTGCAAAACTGAGGACAGTTACTCTCCCATGAGTCCTCGTCTTCCCAGTCAGATGGAGGGTGTCCTACCTTAAATGTAGGACTGTGCTGGTAACTTTCAGACAACAGCTTTGGGAGGAGAGGGAAGATTAGGGTAAAAATGAACACACGACACACTTTTAAATTTAATCGTCTATATTAACATTTTCTGCATCAATTTCATAAGTCTGGATAGCCAACAAAGCAATAAATCAAGGCCTGACTTTGTAATGTAAGACAATTTCTAATCACTCATGAGGCTCAGGAGCTTGTTGGAGCTGGCCTGGACACCTCCTTGCTAGAGGACACTGAATCTAGCTCCCTTCATTCTAGAGATAAAAAAGAGAGAGAGAGAGACAGAGAGAGACAGAGAGAGAGAGAGAGAGAGAGAGAGAGAGAGAGAGAGAGAGAGAGACTGACTCTCAGAAGTGATTTGCCCATCATATAGCTAGTATGAAAGGCAAGATTTGAACCCAAGTCTCCTTGAATTCCTGTATTCTATTCATGATACCAATCTCTCCACTCTTTATTGATGAAATAATTTAAAAAGAAGCAGTGCATTGCCCAAAGTTATTTATATGATCCTTGGTCATACAGCATCCTGATTCCATCTTTTCATCTTATTTAGCTTTTTATTTTTCTTTTGGTGGTTAGAACTCCAAACAACACATACTAGCACAACTCATATTTTAGAACTGGTGTAGGTTGATAGGTTCTTCTCTGAGCAAGTACACAGGAAACTCGATTGTTAGAAGTTCTAATCAGACTTGAAGATACTTTCTTTAAAAAGTGTTAAAAAATTTACATTAGAAAAAAAATTTATTTATCCCCCCCTTCCTTTATTCTTTGTTTACTCATTCTGAGGTTTTCTGAAACGTAAAAGGACTTTTTCTCCAACTTCAAATACTGTTAAACCTAGTTTTAAACCTTGGAAAATCAGCATTAGGAAAATTAAACCGAAATATAAACAAAAGAGGTATGTAGGTGACATGCATTTTTAAGTGCATATAAACTCTAGATTTTTTTAAAAGGTATCACCATAGAAACCAACCACCCAGTATTTGTTCTACTTGACAACATACAGAACACTGTAAAATGTGTGTGTGTTTAAGACATTTTTTTAAAGAGGAATACAAATGCAAATAAAAGCATAAGGAGGAAGTATTAATAATGTATATAATGGGAACTTGTGATTATTTCTCCAATTTCTGGTGAAATACGAAACAGAACGGGAAGGCTGCAACTAAACACAAATATTCAAAAATATTTACACACTGTCACTTGAAACTGAATTATATGATTTTAGGATTCTGAAAAAAATATGTTAAATTAAATGTTCTTATGACTAACCCCTTTTCCCTCTAAACCATTATAATGCATGTCATGAATTGCAATTAATTCTTCATCATTAAAATAGAAAGATCCCCACTAGAGGAAAAAGAAGTAAACTGAGAAGACACTTCCCCTTTCTTAAATGGAAAGGTAAAGAGGGGGGTGTCAAAAAATTTGGAACCTTGCAATATAACCTTGCAATCTTTTTTTTTCAATATATAAATTGACTTTGTCAAATTTTCTCTTCCTCCTTCCTTCTTCTGCTTTGATTTCTTCTTCGATTTTTCATTTGTTATAAGGGATAGCTCTGGGAGGGGCAGAAGGTATAAAGAGATCTATATAGATATTCTAAAAACACAAGATATAATAAAATTGCAGTTTTAAAATTCATTCAAGTATGATTACTATTATCTTTATGACTAGTATTTTGCATATGCCTTTTACTGTGTGTGTGACCCTGGATAAGACCTTTTATTTCTCTGGTCCTTAGTTTCTTCAACTAAATGAGGAGGCTAAACTATATGATCTTTAAGGTCCCTTCCTGCTCTAAACCTATGATCCTATATTAATAGTATTAGGCACTTAATAAATTGATGATTGGTCCACTGCATAATTATCCAACTATTATTTGAAAAGAGATTTCTAATCCAGCAATCACTTTTTAAATATCCCCAAATTGCATGACACTTTACTAGAGAAATGCAAAGACAAGATGAAAAGCAATCCCAGCCCTCAAGGAGTTTATATTCTACATGGAAGAAAGTGGTATTGTAGAATACCATTTTATAAGCTTCAATATGGTTGCCTTTTTCTTTTAGGTACTACAAATGACCTTTCTTTTACCTTGTAGATACAGAACATTATCAAGAAAGATGCCTAACATAAGACCTTAATAAATGCTGCTTAAATTGAATTGCTCTAGGGTGGGTGAGGACACAATCTATCAGTTAGATAGATAGATAGATAGAAGAGCAAACACATATAAAGTGCTACATTCCAGATGTCACACTAAACTAAACACTGATAATAAAAATATAAACATGCCTGCCTTCAGGGAACTTACCTTTTAATTGGGGCAGATAACACATAAAGGGAAGAGTGCATATTGGGAACAAGATGAAGAGATTTCAAGAAATAGTATAGAGACCTCAGCCCTGGCAAGATAAGGCAAACAACTCATCAGCCAGAGTCAAGAGTGTTGGGGGAGGAGTTCAAGTGTCTGTTGAAGTGGCCATCAGAGAGTGTGGTCCTATCTGAGAAACAATGGGAAACATTATGTTGATTAATTTGTAGCCATGAATAGATAAGTGAAATTGACAGTGTTTAGATGAGAATGTATTTTGACTTTAACAAAAAACAAAAGTAAGTAAAAAAAAAACCTTTGAAGTTGTCTAAGGAAATTTTCTTTTCCTCCAGGGCTGGTGCTCGGTCCACTGTGCCACCTAGCTGCCCCTATTATTATTTTTTATTTTATTTTTTTCTTCTTTACTGTTTTGCTCATGAGGGTCTATATTTTTGGGGGAAGGGGGTATTATGTTTACTTTTTTTTTAGGCTTTTGCAAGGCAAATGGGTTAAGTGGCTTGCCCAAGACCACACAGCTAGGTAATATTAAGTGTCGGATTTGAACCCAGGTATTACTGACTCCAGGGCCGGTACTTTATCCACTGCGCCACCTAGCTGCCCTTATGTTTACTCTTAAACAAGAATATTTTAGCAATGTATAAAAAAATCATTTGTACAAAAATAAAATCAATATAATTAATAAAAAATAATTTTTTTTCTTTTCTCCCAGAAAACATACAGAGACTTCCGATTACAAGGTGTATTGGAGGGAACACTAAACAGCAAAACCTACGAAGCTCTTCACAGTCGCCTAACTGTGGAGGAGGCCACAGCCTCTGTTTCTGATGGAGGAGGACTTCAGGGTATTACAATGAAAGACAGTGATGAGGAAGAAGAAGAAGGATGAGAGCAAGTAGATTCTTTATTAGTGTCTTAACATTGTTAATTTTGTAATTTGTCCTAGAAATTAAAGTTAGGGTTTTGACCACATATAAATAATTGTAATTCATTCCACTATTTTAAAAAAATGTCTATAGAAGCAGGGTTAAAAGGAAAAAATGCCAAGGATTTTGCAGGGTAATTTTATCCTCTTCCTATATAGCTTATCACAGAGCTGAGTTTTGCTCCCATTTGTGACTGAGACGTACCTTTCTTGAATTTGACATTTATTTCTCTACATCCATCAAAGTGTGTCTTGTGCATAAAGCAGAAATATGTACCTCAAATTGTGACCAGAAGTCATTTATCACTGTGCCAATTATTCAGTGCCCTTGTTAAATATGGTGTACCTTCTGATTTATGATTTCCATGTAAGTTTCCTGTTATGTGATTGATTTATCATGTTGTGATGTGTATTAAATGTTAACCCAGGTTCTTAGTGCTCTCAATTGGTATTCAACTATTTTTAGTGGACTAAAAGGACTGCTAAATCCACCTACAGATTAGACTACTTCATTGCCATCTGTCTTCTCGAATTCTGTACATTCATATTGACAAGTGGAGATTCCAGAATGTGAGATAGGGGAGGTGTCATCAACACATCAAACTTCTCTTTCCTTGTGTAATGGCAGGAGCTCGCAGGCAATAAGTCATACAATGTATCATGACTACTTCTATATTTATCAAACTTTGTAAAGATTCAGAAAGAATTAAAAGATGTTTTCAATATTTCAAACACCCCACTCATCTAGTTTCCTTTCGACTCAAATTAGGAACAGCATATACAATGTGAATGAATGAATGTGTTTGATATCATACTTTTTGTTAGGAAGAAAACATTTGCTAAAGACTTATGTGAAAATTTTAAATAACCTTAATTTATCTGTGTTTTGAAATTTTCCTTTCACAACCCTGAAATATAGGGTCTTCCAAAAGTCTTAGTGCAGTTCAAAGATGACTTTTGAGGCAACTTTTATATAATCATAGAATTTCAACTTGGTTATATATAACTTGGTTCAGTCATTTTACAGAAGAGGAAACTGAAACAACAGTTACTATAAGGGGCCTCCAGAGGTAACTGGGATCACTTTGGGAGAGAGTCCATTGTTAAAATTTTAGTGTTAAGATTTACACCTCAGAATCAACAAATCAAGGATTGATCTGGGCTTCATTTTGTTGATTGTCTGGACATAAGAAAATGTTAATAATGCGGATTAAATTTACAAGTATGTCTTTAGGCTTTTTTTTTTTAATTATTAGGAGATTGTAGTTTAACTTTCACCAGTACAGCCCAAATTACAAGGCTAAGATTAGAACCCGGCTCTCCTGAGTTTTGTGGGGTTTTTTTAAATCAGTCTCATGGTACTCTGCCTCATATATTCGAGTGTGGCAAGAGGGGACATTAGGTCACATGTGAATTCTGTCTTACCTTTGACAAAACACTCAATCTTGATGGATCTATAAAAAAAGATATTGAATGAGATATTCTTTAGTGCCTTCTAACCCGAACACCGCAGTAGTAGGGATTAACAAATGTGCCTATTTCTTTTTTTAGGAAAAGAGAAAAAAGTAGGATACAAATATAAAATTGGGTGAGACGTTCCTTGAAAACTTAATCAAATTCCCTTTTTTTTTCAAATAAGAAAACTGAGGCCCAGAAAAGTTAAGTGGCTTGGCCAAGGTCTCCCAGACCAAAGTCAGAGCAGAACTTGAATCAAGGTGTTCAAGCACGCAATTTAGAATTCTTTTCACTGCTCCATTCCACACATTTAGGTGAATAAGGAGAAAACAACCTAGCTACACGCTTATCTAGAAAATGAATGAGTTTGTTTAAATGACAAAACAGGGAGAGAGAAAAGAGAAGCAGAATGGGCTTTGTAAAGAAAAATAATATTAATGCCTATTCAGAAGAGAAGAAAGAAACACAAAGGGCCTAATGTAAAGTTGTGGGGATCCAGCTGTGGCTTACATTCTGCTTTCAAGGATTTTTCCTCTTGAAGTCCCAGGAGTTTTCTTTCCCTACCCCAGATAAAGCAGGAAAAGAGATCTCCTGATGTTGAGAAGAGGCGGGGGGGGGGGGGGGGGGGGGGGGGGGAGGAGAACAGGGGAAGGGAAAAGGTGGTGTCCAAGGACCAAGTGGGAAAGGGGTTTATAGTTTCTCCTCAAACCTGAGAGCAAGGGGTGGGGGTGGGGTTATGGAGAAAGTCCCAAATCACTCCTTCCTTTTTCCTCTTAGCTCTTTGGTACTCAACGGAGAAACGCTTTTAACGAAGTCTCGGAAAGGTAACAAAAGTCCCTTTCTGTTAGGCTCCTGAAGTGAAAGAAATCTGCTGAAAGATGCAATCCTAGTAAGTTCGGTGTGGGGCTGCCCAGGTCCTTGGGGTCCCAGTGGAGGGCTCCCACTCTGACCCCAAAGACCCCCTCCGCATCTGGGACCCTGGACAGTGCACAGCGCCTTGCACTGGACCAGCTTGGCTGCACTCGTTGGTACAAAGGCCAGCCAAGACACCTGAGACTCGAGTGGAGCTTCAGGAACTTGGATTACAACGAAGAAGACCTGAGAAGGGGGAGCGAGCTAAGGGAAGCGGGGCAGAGTTTCTTTGTTATTAAACATTCCCCACTTCTCTGCTTATTGAATGGTCTGGAAAGATCGATTTCCCTAAAAGACGTTTGCTCACCACTGACCCAGGGCTGAATGTCTCTGAGAGCGTCTCCAGAAATTCCAAAGCAACACTCCCAAAGAAGCCCTCAGTTACCTCCATCCACACTGCACCCCTTTCCCTCTCCTCCTTTGCTCTAACCCCTGAGGAACTCGGGATACGGGAATCTTGATAGGGAGAGTTGGAGAATCTATAAAGGGAGCATCGGCCCTGTGTTCCAGGGCTGAACTTGAGTGAGGCCATAAATCATAAGATGCTAGAATTAGAAGACATTCTACCTCTCATTTGAACCTTTTTACATGTGGAGATACAGAGACCTATACAAGGGAACTTACTAGCTCTTCCTAGGAACTTGTAAACTTTAACTAAAAAATTAAAATTGCAGAATATCTCCATCTTTCCTCATGCCAGACAGATGCTCAGACCGCCCCCCCCCCCCCCAAAATCACTTAAACGAAAAATTGTAAAGTTCTTATTGTGCTAAATGCTCCAATATAAGAAACAGGGGAGACAGGAAAGGAATAAAGTTTAGATTTTTTAAAAAAAAAATTGTCCCTGGCCTCAAGGACCTCGGTCTAATAGGGGGATTTAGCATTTACACTGCTTCTTTTACTTAACAAAGTTATAGTTTCATGAGTGTGGCTACTCACCCATCACCATACAGTCGGACACTAGAGACCTTCCTGCTTGGTAGTCCCTTCAGAAGCTTATGCTTATGGGGCATGGCCTTGAAGAAGTTAATACCTCAATACCAGATGAAGAAGCACTGAAGAAAGATTTCAGTAGATTTCTGTACTCCACAGTAGTGGAGTACAGAACAAGGGGGAGTCAAACCAGGTGTCAAATGAGGCAGCCTGGGATAGTGAATGGAGAGGTGGAGTCAGGAAAACCTGTTTTCTAGTCTTGTCTGGGACTTCTAGCTGTGGGACCTAGATAAATCATTTAAATTCAGACTCAGTTTCCTCAGCTGTAAATTAGGGATGATCATGATAGTACCTACCACAGAAGGTTGTGAAAAGGAAATGATATAAATTGAAAAGCATTTTGCAAACCCTAAAATGGGGAGGGTAAGTACAGATCTTTAGTGCATTGAAGATGTGGAATAGTTGAGTTGACCTTCAAGGAGCAGAGCTCCAACAGAAAGAGGAAGAGTGGGGAAAGTTCTCCAAGAAGAAGGAATAGCCTGAGCACAAGCCTACAGGTGGGGAAGAAACAGGGTACAAGCTCAGGATCAAGTAGAGGCTGGCATATCTGGAGCATGGTTAGTGAAAGAACTTGAACTACTCCTAGACTGAAGTTCATAGCAACAAAGAATTTCTATCCCCATAACTGGGAGGTGGGCGAGAGTGGTGGAATCATTTTATTTTTCCAATTAAAGTCTTGAGTATCATTTAAAGGTCTTGAATTTCATGTCCCAGATTCTTTACTATACATGGCAGCGGGGGGGGGGGGATATAAAAGGGAGAGTTAAGGAGGGGAAAGAAATTAGAGTCTTAAAGCTAAGAAATGTGAGCAGAGGACAATGATTTCAGCCCCATTGAATGTACCTTGTGGGACAGTCAACAGAAAATCTGCAGTTAGTCTCTGAGAATTCTTGATATCCCACCAAGGATTCTGATTTGTTTCCTATCCCCAGAGCCTAGAGCAAGGGTAAAGATGAGATCTAGAAGACCACCCCATCCAATCCCCTCATTTTTCAGATAAGAAACATGAGAAGCATCATTAAAGTTTCAATTCCAAAGACCTTGAACCTGTCATAGGATTCCAGAGTCAGTACTTTTTTTTTTCTCTCTCTTACCAGGATACCTAGTAAAATGTCTATTTGGGGCAGCTAAGTGGTGCAGTGCCAAGCCTGGGGCTAGGAAGACCTGGGTTCAAATCTAGCCTCAGCTACTTACTAGGTGTGTCACTAGGTAAGTCACTTAACCCTGTTTGCCTCAGATTCTTCATCTGTTAAATGAGCTGGAGAAGAAAATGGCATACCACTTCAGTATCTTTGACCAAGGCAACCTTAAATGGGGTCATGAAGAGTTAGACAAGACTGAAACAATTCAACAGCAACAACTGTGTTTAGTTTTCCTGGACCCTTCTAAAAATCAATCTAAGAATGAGTGACAACACATCAAAAACAACTTTTGTTGCTGTGATGAATTTTAGTTCTTGACACTACCTCCACTAAAACATACATATGCATACTCATACATCTATCTATATATCTATCACACACATATATCATTTATATAATCACATGTGGTACATGAATATTTATATGTGTGTGTGTATACATAGACACATAATATATATACATACATGAGTGTATTTACTTATCTATGCTCAGTACTGAATCATCCAATGTAAATCTTGACTAGTTTTTCTAGGTCCTCCAGAGAGGATTTATGCAAAAGAATGGAATTTCTGGGGTATCAGGACCACAAAAACTGTCTATCCATTAGCCAACCCATCCCTCCCCCTATCCCAAATCCTTTTCAATTCTTATTAGTACTTGATTTTTGTACAAGTGATAAATGGTAATATATCTTCAGCCTGTTTACATTCACCATGAATATTTCTATTGATGAAAAGAGAACCAACTGGCTTGTCCAGTTGATTTTCTATGAGGGACCATGCATTTCCAGAAACAAAATGAACTGAGAGGACTAGAGATTATACTCAGATAAAAATAATAGGCAACGGGGGTGGCTAGGTGGTGAAGTGGAAGTCAGGAAAATGTGGATTCAAATCTGGCTGGTCTCAGACACTTAATAATTACCTAGTTGTGTGGCCTTGAGCAAGTCACTTAACCCCATTGCCTTGAAAAAAACCTTAATTAATAATAATAATAGACAACACATATATTTCTTTAAAATATGCTAAGCACTTTAGTCACAATTAATAAGCATTTATTAATCACTTGTTAGATGCCAGCCACTGTGCTAAGTATTGGAGTTACAAAAAAAGGCAAAAGATATCCCTGTTCTCAAGGAATTCACCATCTGATGGGGAAGACATAAAAACAACAGTATATGAACAAGGTTTATACCGGATAAATTGGGAACAAAGAGGGAAGACTAGTGTTGAGGGATCAGAAAAGGTTTCTTGTAAATGGAGAAGGTAAGATTTTTGGCTTGAGCAAAGACAGGAGGTAAAGATGGAGAGCATTCCAGGCAGGAAGAAAGCCATTGAAAATGCTTAGAGTTTGGCATTAGATTGTCTTTTGTGAGGAACAGCCAGGAGACCAATGTTCCCATATCACAAAGTATATGATGGGGAGGGAGGAATAATGTGTAGAAAGATGAAAAGCTAAGAGGGGGCTATGTGATGGAGAGATTTGAATGCTATACAGAATATATTATATTTTATTCTCTAGATTAGAGAGAACCACTGGAGTTTAGTGATTGAAGGAGTAAGATTGTTACCATTTAAAGTGGCAAATTAATCATTTGACAGGTGGAGAAAAACTCCAGGTAGGAAAAACTTTACATATATCATTTATCATATCTTTCCCTGTTTTAGAGATGAGGAAATTGAGACTGAGAAAGATTATATGACTTATTCAGGGAATTATAGCTAGTAAATATATGGGGAGGAATTCATATAGTCTTTCTGATTCTAATTAGAGCAATTCATCTACTCATATACCTAGTTGCCTCTCAAGACCCTTTATTTTTATTGGGATCACAGATTATGCTCTTTTTAAATTACAAAAATAATAATAATACTTGTGAGAGTTAAAGGTGTTTCTCTAACAAGGTACCATATGATATAATTATGCAAAGGTAGCTACAACCAAAGGTTATTCAATCAACTAACCAAAAAGCATTTATTAAATACCTGCTGTGTTCTAGAGACAACTTTGTTCAGTCACCCCCAGAATATTAACTTCTAGTCAAGTATAAAATAGAAAAAGAGAAATGTCCTTAACAAAGGTGGTTAATAATGGTATAGATATCCAACAGAGTCCAAATGTAAGTGCAAATCAATCGTAACTGGTGGGGATCTCTAGATGCTCCTGTTTGGAGATGGATAGTGAGCTCTGACTCAAACCCCAGTACTCCAGAGAATGAAGCAATGGCCACTCAAATGAGATTAACCTAGCAACCCACTCTGGGGGAAAATCAAGTAGATGAACTATGTGGATGATTCAAATTGACATGAAATTTGATGGGAAGTCCCTTAAACTGTTCATTAGTACATTTATATAGAACAAATGGACAATGAGATAGGACCAGGAGAAAGATCTGAAGCACATCTGGATAACTGTACAGTAATCTTTACTATCCCAAGCTGCTTGCTGACATAAAAGTCTATCTTTTTAAACAGCAATATTTTCCAAATTTTGCCGTATGGCTGCTAATTCCAAATTCCCATAATCTTAGAAACACAAAAAGTATAGGTGACTCATAAGGCAAAAATAATTTTAAATTCTTAACATCTGCATTTATTTGACAAAGTACTTCCATATAACTTTGTCCCATTTGATTCTCACAAGGACCCTAATTGATACAGAAAAGGTTGAGATTATTATCCTTTTACAGTTGAGAAAAATGACCCTCTAAAGGTTAATTTACGTGCCCCAAATCACACCACTGAATTAGTAGACTATTATTTTAAGAGAACAGATTTTTTAAGTGGTGTGATTGCAACAAAATGATTATGGTGTCCAGAAAGCTTCATAAGAAAATACATTTCCTCTCCTAAAAGGAACTTTGTCAAGGATTTCCTGGGAAAGAACACTAACTTCCAGACCTAGATTGTTAAAGCACTGGTGGAAGTAAGTGTTGAATGGCCCGAAGGAGGGTGTATGGGGATATTAATAAAAAACCGATTATGCTCACCAGAATTCAATTCTAAGTGATCTTTCCAACACCCACCACCATGTTCAAGGGCCGTTAAATAATCAATCTTTGCTATTCTAAATCGTGGTCTCACCGGCGGTAATCCAGTATCTAATCTGGAAAGTCTTATCTACTAATAAAAATATAATGAAAGTCATATTCAGTTAGCCAAGAGAGGAAAAGGAATAGAGACTAATCGCGGGTTAAGGAGAAAAATATTGTCTTTTGCTTCCGGCTCTCAGAAAGAAGCTGTCCTAAAAATAAAGGGATTTAGGGATAGGTAGAGGCAAAAAGAAGAAGAAAAGAAAGAAAGAAAGAAAGAAAGAAAGAAAGAAAGAAAGAAAGAAAGAAAGAAAGAAAGAAGAGAGAGAGAGAGAGAGAGAGAGAGAGAGAGAGAGAGAGAGAGAGAGAGAGAGAGACTACTATTTGGAAAGCTTCTTTTGGTGTATCATCGATATACTGTTGTCTAGGTATCATGAAAAGAAAAAAGGGAAGGATCTTGAACCTGTTTGGGTAACCTCGAATTAAGGAGAAAGCTCCTTTCCGACTTGTTCGTTAAAACGTTTTATTACTTAAAAGATCAAGGGGGAAGAAAACTTTGGCTAGAAATCAGGTTGTTTTGTCCCCTCATTCTTGTTTTCTTGTTTCAGTGTAGTGCAGGTTTGGGGGAGGGGAGAGAGAGAGAGAGAGAGAGAGAGAGAGAGAGAGAGAGAGCGAGCTTGTCTGAAAAGTGCACTGAGATTTAAAAAAATCGTCCGCACTGAAATACGGCCGCTTCCCAAGGGCTCCAAAGCACTGACTAGGAGCTACTGAATAAACGAAAACTATGCAGGCGTCTCGTTGTGAGCTACAGTTTGAAAGACGCTGGCAGAAGAATAGACTGAGCAAGAAATTGCTCCAGTAATTAGGCTGCCAAATACTTTGTGCAACTCATCTGAGGGCCTAAACAGCACAGGCTGCTGAGCTGAGGCTTCCTGGATCTCAACTCGGCCAGGACCTTTCCTTGTGTCGGAATGCCAGAAGGAGAGTTTGTGCTTGGACTGAGTTTGGGGCAGGAGTTAGGAAAGGGACCGGAGCCGGGGCAGGGGCAGGGGCAGGAGCAGGAGCAGAGGCAGACACTACTTCAGTGGAAAAAGCTAAACTATGAACAGCTAAAGAAGTGAACTAGAAAATATCAAGTTCCCGCACCTTTAGCTGGCACAACTTTTTAACTCTTCTAGGCTCCCCTTTGCCACATCCTTTTTTGTATCAATGTATTGGTTTTTTTTTTGTTTGTTTGGGTTTTTCTTTTTCTATCCCTTCGAAATTGCCTTTCAGGATTATTGTGGGGCTATGGCAGACACGCTGGGGACTGATGGATTTGCAAGACGGGTCTGTACAGAGAGGACCCGGGCTACTTCAGCGTCTCTCATTGCTTCTTGACTTGACTGATTTCCGAGGGCTAGATGCGCAAAAAGAAGTTCAGGGTTTGTCTTCTGATCAAAATGTTCCCCAAACCATTCCGTTTTCTCTGTTCACGGGTGCTATTACTGCAGGCCTCCAAGGTAATCTTGAATTCGTGACACCTGAAGTATCATCGAGTAAGGAAGTGGGGTTGGAAACCAACTCAGAAGTGGCCAGAATCGGCAGCTTTTCATTTCCCTATGACCAAGGAAAGAATCCAGAGGAAAGGGTTGCTTTGATTCGGTTCTCACTACCACCTCACCTTCCCCTGCTCAGCTCCCACCCTTCCCCTCCCCCCACATACCGCTAATAAAGGAGGTCATCTTGTCTGTGAGCAAAGCTGGAAAGGGGTCTTCTAAACATGGGTATATTTGGTGAGAAATAAAACTTTGCTGATGTTAAATTTGTTCTTGTTTTGTTCGTTTTAAAGTTAAAGTGCCAAGCATAACTTGGGAAAGGAGGTTGGGAGAAGGGGGAGTATTAGAGTTTCATTCTAAAGAGAGAGAGGGGGGACCATGGATACATTTCAAAGGTCCTCCCCGCCAAAAAAAAACCCCACAACTTTATATTTTCAACTAACTTCTAAGTGATAATGGAGCATTTTTTACATTATTAATGTGAACAGCAAAATATTATTCTGAGAACTCCAGTTGATAGGGTTCCATTCGATTGTCAAAAGAGTCACTGACACAATACATAAATTAAGAATCATACAAAATGTCAAAGACGTTGATCTCAAAAGGCAAATGAGAAACCTAGGGAGAGAGGGAAAATTTGGGGAGAGGTATCAAAAGGGAGGTTGCTTGCAATGTCACTGTCGTTAAGGACTTAGTCACTTTTGGAATTCTACTTTCCTATTGTTTTGTTGTTTTAAACACAATCTGCTATGGAAAGGGAACTCGTTCTTCTATTTATGCTACATGTACTAATTGGTATTGTTAAAATAAAAATTTTCCTATTGCTTTTGAAAACTAAAGATATTCAGAAATGGAGCCAGTTTTAAGGATTCTGTAACTTTTCATCTAAATTCATTTAAATCTGATTTATAGTCGGTTTGATAAATATGAATGAATTATTGGCAAACTTATAGAGGCAAGGGGAAAATATACAAATCAAGTAGGCAACTCAAGTCTTAGTAAATCCTCAAAGAATCAGGGTATTTTGGGGAATTCTAAGACCCTAAAAAAGAGATCCTCCTTACTTGTATATATTAATATTTTCATATTGAAGCATGAAACTAGAAACTTGTGACTGCACAACTCTTTAGTCAAACTACATAATACCTTTGAGAAAAAATGTTTTAAGAGATAATACACACATTTTCTCCTTGTTTTGTTTTCGAATTCCTTTTAAACTGACTTCCTGATTCATGATTTGATAGTCCCACTATAAAGAACTACTAGAGACAGAAGATAATTGCATGATTTGAGACCCTATCCCACCCCCCTTCAAAGAGAATTCATTCCCCTAAATGTGACCTCAATTTTCCATTTAGATTATAAACATCTTCATGACATCATCATCATCTATTCATGCTTATGTGGGACCCATGAATTGAACTCATTCTTCAATCTATCAAAAATCTATATTCCCAAACTTGGGAACAGGGTGTTATTGGACAAGTCTGGCATCGGAAGTCCTCATCTATTTTGTTTATATTACTCATTTTGGAAGAAGGAAGATGGGTAAAACAAAACAAAACAAAACAGAAAAGCCTGGCCATATCTGGAGTCACTATGAGGGTAAAAGTCTCCTAACTTTCCTACACCTTGACTTTCTCATTTGTTCCTTGGCTTTCCTTCAAGCAAAAAGGCTTTCCTGATCCCAATGAATTCTAATTATCTCCAATTTATCCTGAACATTTCTTGCTTGTACATAGGTGTTTGCATGTTGTATTTCCTATTAGACAGTAAGTTCCCTGCGAACCAGGACTGTCTTTCATCTTTATTTGTAAACCTAGTGGTTAGCACAGTGAAACAGATACTTAATATAATATATACTTAATAGACAATAGGGAACTGACAGACTGATTATTTAAAATGACCTTTAGGATCCCTTCTACCTCTAAATCACAAATCCTATGATTTCTATTTTGATATTCTTCAAGTATAAAGAAAAGGAATTATTTTTTTCTGAACTCTATCAGTTTATCAGCTTGTGGGCAAGGGAGGATATATGGGAATCCAATTCTTACTATTGGGAGACTGTTTCCAAATTAGAATCTGTCTATCTAGGCAGAAAGGTTTGAGCTTAACCACCTTGAAATGAGAATAAGCCAGGTGAACATATTGTTTGGTTGAGAAGATGCCAAACTTAGCACATTGACTTTGCAATTGAGAAAGGAGTGGGAAGAAAATCTTTGGCTGATAGGAGAAAAGAGATGAAAGCAAGGAAGACAAAGGCAGATAAGAAAGAAGGGATAGATTTTTATGTTTATAATGCTATGCCCTTAATGAAGACTCAGTAAACTTAACAACCTGAAATCCGCTTTGAGGTTGGCTAAAAAAGTCTTGTCAAAGGACCCAGCAGAAGGTGACCACAGTCATTTCTAAGAAAAAGGAAACTGAAGATACTGAAATTCTCCCTCTGCTATGATAACTGCCCTAAATACCATAAAGAACATGAAAAAACTGTGATCTGGCTCCAGGTTTGCATTTTCTGATTTCATTCAGGAAAAGGCAGGCAGAAATAGAGAAAAGAGGAAGAGGAAGAATGATATGAGTTGAGAGGAGGGAGTACATCTGACAACAATCTTCCATTTTGCAACTGTCTCATTGCCATGGCTAACCTTCAAGTTGGCAAATTAGTGTATTTTACAAGTGTGTTATGTATTTGAGAGGAAGCTTTGCTTAGTGGATAGAAGGTACACAGAGTCAGGCAAATCTGGGTGCCAATTCTACATCTTACCTATGACTTCTTAGTTTAATAACTTCTAAAAACACTCTTAGCTTTTCAATCTCCCCAGGCAACTTTCTAGGGCCATAGCTGTTGTTTTGCATAGGTGGAGGGAGCTTCTCTGCACTAATGAAATCACAGGGAGTTATGGCCTCACTCCCCCACTCACCCACCCAATAACTTTGCTTATAGTATATCTTGTACAATATTTATGAACACTACTTCTTTGGGTATTTTATTGCGTAATTACTTTCACTTTTGCTTATTTGGGAATTTGAACCATTCTATTAAAATTAAAGTTAAATGAGGTCACTTTTAAAAGGAAAAAGTCAACTTGTTAGCATAACGCAGTCATGCCTTTTGCACTCAGTATATACTTTACATTGTTTTCCCTTTTAAACTGATAGAAAGTCTAAACCACAGTCATTAAAATCAAGTTCCCCTGTGTCTTTTTTCTTTTTAATTCAAATGTGAAAGTGCAGGTTTCCAGTATCCTGAGCAAAAAGCTATGGAAAACAGTTAATGTACCAAACTTGGGAAAATGTCCAGAGCAGGAATGCAATGATGAAATCATGTGTTAGTGAATTTTGATCTTTTGGCATTTAGGCTTATGTCTGTGTTTCCAGTTATGTAAAGCATAGAGAAGCTGACAATTGCAGGGTTGTATGGAAGTACTCTAGTTTCTTCATAAGCCAAGAGAATCAACCTCAGCTATGTCTTTTGCATTCAAAGTCTTTTTTGTATATAACTACAACTTTCTGTATTTCCTGCCTTCCAGAGAACAAGTAACATCATACCAACATGCAAAGCTTCAAGCTTTTTTTTTTATCTGAAGGTCTAGGATCACAGTTAAGGACTCTTATTCATGTCCCTGTGAACTTCACATGTATATATATTTTCTTTAGGTACTCTATTAACACAAAATGAGAACAATTTAGTCCACAAGAAAACTCAGGAATTGAATATGAATAAAAAATATTGGACGAGGGGAATAACAAGTATTTCTTAAATGTTTTTTTTTAATTGAACAACTTTTTGACTGAGCTTTTGTCACCACCCAAGCTACCATGATCAAATCCAAAATCACTGTCTCAATCACTAACCTGATATTTCCTTAGGGGTAGGATTTAATTCTGAATTATTATTTTAAGTAGAAATACTCAATGGAGCAACATGATATAAATACCAGAGAAGAGAGGGCTTGAAGGGGTGCTCCTGATAAGGTACAAGATCAAGGTTCCCCCAAAGGGAATAATAATACCAATAGATTTCTTAACCTCCTAATCTGCTGTGCTATAGAAAAATTCAGAGGGAACTTGGAGAGGAATGGGATGGGGGCTTTGAGGAATGAGAATTTCCTCTTCACTTTCTCTCCAATACCATAGGAGGGAAGAATGAATTGGGACAACTGGAAGAAATGAACCGGAATGAAAGGTCAAGTTTCAGGGTGGGGCTGGGCCTTACATAAGAAAATTCTATTCTCTTTTCTTATTCTAACTACAGTAATGAGTCACCCTAAATAACTATAAAGTGGAATGGGACAACACCAAAAGATTCTTAAGGCATGTAGATTTACCATACAGGAAATGGAAGTTAAGGTGATGCTAAGTGTCCCAACCCTTATTTCTCACCCCAGAAAAGTAGTTTAAGAAAACTTTTATCTTAAAAACTAAAGCAAGTCAATCATTCTCAGACAACAAAAAAATAGTTACATAAGGTTGAGGTACTTCATTTTTTAGGACCCTAAAAATCAGAAATGCCTTTATTATGAAAACTGAGTTTTTTTTTTTGTCACCCAACTCTCCAAGCTACCATAATCAAATCCCAAATCACTGTCTCAATCACTATCTTGATACCAGGATATTTTTGTTTTGTTGTCGTAGAGGGGCTTCTTATTCAGAAAATGATTAGATCTGATGGTACCTGAAGTCCTTTCATTTCTCAGATTCTGTGATTCTTCGAATATTTTTCTGGAAAACCTTTTAAAAAGACTAATCTCTCAACTTTATGCAGTTTGTTCCTCTAAGACCAAATTCAGTGTTGCCTCCGGAAACTGTTTGCTGAGTCTTTTTGCCTTTTTCTTTTTTCCCTTTTTAATTTAATTTTCTTTTTTAGTCTCGATCCTGTAAAGTTTCCCCGTGAACCCGTGCGCAAACAGGGCCGAGGGGGTGAGGGGAGAGGAAAGGAGCATCTCATAATTGTTTTGGCCCCCAGTCCAGGAGTCGCTATCTGCGGAGTCCCAGCAGTAGAATCGGGAGAGGAGAACTTCTCCAGCTTGTGGGAGACTGGGTCTGGACCTGGGGAACTAGTGAGTTGAACACCTCCAACTTTGCCTCTTCTGGATCGAAATCTGAGGAGTTTCTTCTGCATTAAGTATTCCTGCACAGTACAGAATAAAAAAAAATGTTAAATTGACTGCTCGAAACTTCCGTATCTGTCCCTCATCCTTCAATCTTTTCCCTCCCTCCCTATCAAGGAGCACTAATATTTCTCTCATCCCTGCATTTCTCCAAAAAAAAAAAAGTCAGGATCTAAGTTATTCTCAGTCTTGTTCTCTCCACACTTCAAAAAGTCGGAATCCTTAGTAGGAAACAAGAAGCTTTTTATTAAAAACAAAAAGCATTTTTAAATGTTACATGGAGTTTAACTGGTCCTGATTAGACTACCTGGGAATAAAAGCAACCCAGCCTTAAAAGTTCCCTACTATCCCTTCTAAAACCTCTGCCCTTGCCTTGGGAAATGAACCTGCTTTTTCAACTAGGATGGAGGAAGGAATTATAATCTTTTATCTACCAAGAAAATTAGGGAAGTGTGTGTGGAATCAGGCTTGCGATGTGGAGGAGGGATGGAGTGGACTGCGGATCCTGATCTGGAAAATGAGGAAAGAAACATGCTAAGGAATTGATCCATTTACGAATACAGCATCCCTTTACCTTACACCTCTCCCTTTATTTCTACTTAGACGCTTTATTTCTCAGCCCCTCGTAAAGAAATATTTAGAAAAAAGAAAATTGTTTTGGATCCTTTGATATCAAGAACATCGTTTAATCTGATTTTTAGTTTACAGAGGACAGGTAGATTTTTTTTTTAAATAGCGAAACAGGGAAACGAAATACTGAAGAATTCATGCAAAGTGAGATAAAAAAAAATCCTTTGGCGGAACCTACTCCATAAGGGACCCCCACCTTTTGTGCATTTAATTAATTTCTGAGGTTGAATATTGAAGGTGGAGAAGTGGACTTCTGTGTAGAAGAGCCTCTCAATCTTTTGTATCCCGAATTCTATCACTGCTGTGAACTTACTGCAAACAAAACTGTAGATTCCCCAGAGTAGGACTTACATTCTATACAGCTTAAAGAAGTTCGTTAGCGTCTAGGAACATATAAACCTTTCTTCCTGGTCCTTCTGATCACATAGAGTCCCATTTCTGAATCTCGGATGGGGTTTAAAAAAGCAGAATTCCCACGACTGCTGAAAGGGTGATTAATTTCTAGTTTGGGAGTAAGGAATGAAAATAGCCTCGACTTACAGAGTCAATAAACCAGCAGTTTATTTTGACCCAGTCTTACTTCGTTTTGGCTTTATATCCAAAGTGCTACGTTTTGAAAGTAAATTCACTGAGCTTGTTATTATTATTATTATTATTATTGATTTAAAAAAGCAACAACCACCTTATAAAACCAATTGTAACAACAACAAAAAACTAGCCAAATATCTTTCCCTAAAAAAGGAAAACAAGATCCTTTTTTAACTGATTAGTATCCATCTCCATCCTTTGCCATTTTATTCTCCATATTAAAAAATCAGAATAATAAAGATTTTTACTCTCTTTGTTTCTTTGCAACTTATGAAACAAAAAAATAAAAATATGCATCATTTTGTAATCTCCATTAGAGCCTATCACTAACTCCTCTGGGAGTAGCTTTAATATTTCTGAAAGCTTGACCTTTGGGTCCACTTACATTGAGAAAAGACTAGCTTCGTTTATTTCTTAATACAGATATAAAGGAGACAGTCTCCCCCTCCCCCATAACTTCTTGCTACCTATTATAATTTACCCTTCCATAAATTTTTAAATTAAAAATCAACAATTTTTTAAATAAAAAAGGGAAAAGCAAAATCAAACCCTTAAGATGTATCTGGAAGCGTTCCTCGATCTTCGGAAGAAAAGTATGTTTCCTTTGATTTTTTTTTCCCCTAAGAGGCAGACGTATGGATGAGCAGAATTACCCAGAAAAAGTAATCCCCAATAATAATATGTGTTCCGCTTCCCTCCCTCTGTCTAGTTCCACTGAAGCTAATAAGCTGCATAGTGAAAGAAGATTGTTTTTTGTTCTCTGATTGAGGCTGAAACACAACCTGCTCTGAGATGCTTGGGGCAGCCGGAGAGGGGAGGGGGAATTAGAAGGGAGTGAAAACTGTTAAACACTTCAAGAGAAAGATTAATACACGTGGCAGAAGGCTGAAAATTATTATACTTTTCAATTCATTTTATATTTCTTAAAACACGACGGAATTATGTACTGTGCTAAGAAGGAAGAAATTAAAGATTAAGGATTACTTGGTATTTTACATCTTTATATAATCGCCTTTAGTAATCCTAACCAAGAGATGAATTTTCCTGTGTCTGGGATTTAAATGTGTGTTAGATATCTCATGAAATTTTGCAAGTGAGCAATGTCAAGAATAGTTTAGAAAGGAATGAAATGCAAAACCAATTAACTAAGAAAAGAACAGGAGCTGGTCCTGAGAGAATATTAAATTATTTTACATAAGTACAACTTTTGCTCCTGTCTCCAAGAAGGCCTGAACTCGAGTACTGAGTGTGGAGATGTTGAAGGAGGGGGAGGCTCTTTGTGCATTAGCGAATAGAAGGTAGCAAATTGCCCAGGTTACCTCAGTATCTCACATTCAGAATATTCATAAATTTGGAATTCGACTTCAGACTAGGAACTAACGTGAAGTGAAGATGTGAGGGAAGTAAATAAATATCCCCCCCCCTTCATGTGAAAAACAAGTAATTAGCCATCAGGTTGGGGGGGGGGTGAATAAAAATAAGCCTTTAGTAAGAAAACCCAAAGAAACCTAGCCATATCACTACCAGAGAAATCACCCCTTTTTTTTACGCTGCTTTTGTACATTGAACTGGGTTTTTAAGAGCTGAACCTATTTTTTCTTTCTTTTCTCTCTTTTTTTGCCTTCCTTTTTTTTAGAGGCTCCTGCATTTCTCGGATTTTCTATGCAGGGGTGGCAGGAGAGCAGGGAATTGTCAAAATTCTGATTACTTTATCTTTTTATTTTATTTTTTAAGTGTCGGAGGAAGAAAGAAATAGGTAGATAGAAGAGTTCCGACTTAATATCTGTAGACGCTGTTTCTGTCTGTCAGACTAAAACATGTTTTTCTTTAAGATTTGAACAGGAACATGTCCATTAACAAATAATGAATTGCGGAGATTTGATTTACAAAGCAGCTCCTTTGCACTTAAGACTAAAGAAGCCCAGCATTATCTTAATGGAAGGCTATAATTGCTGCTTTGGGATATTTACACTGCTCAAATGACATTGCAGTAGATTTTACTTTCAAACACATGTCAAAAAAGCAAATCCCGAAAAGACTAGTGAAAAGCAAACTGTTGCCATATTAAATATACAAAAGCTTTTTTTTAAAAAAAATAAGAAACAAGCCATACCCCCAGTCAATAATTTCCTTTCTTATTCCAGAAAGTGAAATTTACCCAGGTTGAAGTTGTGGAGGGGGGAAGGGAAGAGGAGGAGAGAGGAAGGAGTACTTTAGACTAACAGAAGGTGAACTGGAAACATTCAACCTAGAAGGCAGGTAAGTTGTGAAAGTTAACTCCTCTTCCCAGTTAAACCCAGCTGGGTCGCTTGGTCATTTGCTTCAATCTGACCTTGTTCTGGAGGGAATAGAACTTCAGAAAGGGAATTTTTCGATGCTGGGAAGCAGCAGGTAGGAAAGGAACCTGATCAGCCCCCAAAAGGCAGCAATTAAAGTCTTAACCGCGACCCATCTGTCGCAGGATCGGCACCCCTTTCTCTTCCTTTCCTTTATACCTCCCCTTCCCTCCCCCAGCCCCACCACTCTCCTCTTTGTCTGTGCAAGGAATGGGAGGAGACAGAACCAGCGTCCCCAGAAGTAAGAAGAAAAGAAAATACCGTCTTGATAGGTTTTTTTAAATGTCGGAACTTTTACTAAGAATTCCTCCCAAAGGCCTAGACGTCCTCCTTCCGGGTGGATGTGACTCCCGGAGCTAAGTTCACGGCGGCTCAACCTGACACCTCCCGGCGATGCGGGAGGGGCGGCATGTGCCCCCCCCCCCCAGCCCTCCCCTTCCTATCTCCATCTATCCGCCCTGCCTGAGAGGTCCCCCTACCTTTGCGGTGGTTCGCGGGGTCAGTCGCATCTGGGCCATTAACTCCGGCGCCCTGGAGCTGCCAGCTCCCGGTTCTTAGTTCCCCCTCCCCACAGAGCGGGGTCCCCAGCACCCACCCCTCAACTCGCGGGCACACAAACACACACACACGCACGCACGCACCCCAACCCCAAACCTCTCCTCCCCGGACGCCTGGGTCCCACTCACGAACTGGCTGAAGACAAGAGACAAGAAGGGGGGAGATGGGGGTGTGCTGACTCCACGGGGTGATGCAGCGTCCTGCCGCAGCCGATTGGGGGTGGGGGCGGGAGGAGGGGAAGGAGCCCAAGGTACAGGAAGAATCTGGAAAGCGCCGCTGAGGAGGAGGCCGGACAGAGGATTCCCATCCTGGGGTGGACTTTATCCCGTCTGGGCCCGGGCCCCTCCACCTTTACCTTTCTCCCCAACCGAGAAAAGGTGCAGGGGGGGGGGGGGCGGGAGAGAGCGGGGGCTCGCCCCTAAACGGTTTGGGAACTTTGGATAAAAGGCAGGCCCCCATCTTTCCCAAAGCGGTCCCTCCTGCCCTTCTGGTCCCGGGGCCGCCCAGGTTAGCGAAGTCCTGCTCCCCCGCGCGCCCGAGCTCCTCCGCCTTCCATCCCCCTCGTGGCGCGAGTTCACGCGTGGTGCACACTCACCCCGCAGCACCCCTCACCTTTCTCTGGGGACGGAGGCGCAGCGCGGGGGGCGCCCCTCTTCTGCGGGCCTGAGGGACCCGAGGAGGCGCCTCGGAGCCCGCAGCCGCCTTCCGGCACCCCAGGCCCGCTCGGGGTGGGGGCAGCCGCGGTCAGAGCCCCCGGGTCCCAGCGGCCTCGGGGCCGTGAGCTCCTTTGGTCCTGGGTGGGAGGCGGGGGAGGGGGCGGGCGGGGACGAGCGCGGATTTCCCCGTCCTCTATTTGGGCGCGCCGCACTTCAGACAAAACCGGGGGGACTTCAGCTGAGTGGCAGCCGGTTCCCCGTCAGTGTGTCAGTATGTAAGAGTGTCCGTGTGTGTGTGTGTGTGTGTGTGTGTGTGTGTGTGTGTGTGTGTGTGTGTTTGCACTGAAGCGGAGCCACGGCTTCCTGGCACATTGAGCTCGAGAGGGGCCAACATTGGGGGGAAGGGGGCCCCCAGCTCCCCCTCAACTTTCTAGGGACTCGGGGGGGTCCTCGGGGGTGCGGCAGGGAGCACACGCGGACACGTCGCGTTTTCGGGGAGGGGCCCTCACTCCCGGGAACGGTTTACCTGGCCGGGGTCTTGCAGGGGTCCGGGCCTCCGAGGGTCCCCGCGCGGGGCCGGGGGCCGCGGCCGGCCTCGGAGAGGGCGCCGGTGCGTTTGCCCCCCGAATTAGGATCCGTTTCCTTCTCCAGCCCCCCCTCCCCGCATGCAGTGATGTCGGGTGACGTCACTTAGAGCCCGAGGAGAGCGTGGGTCTGGAAGCCGATGGCGAATTCAAAAAGACGGAGACAGAGGAAGGGAGAGGAGGGAGGAAGGGGAGGCCGGCCAGCCAGAGATCGAGAGGGGGGCAGGGGCCGCCGGAGCGCCCCCGCCTTTTCTGGGCGGGGGGAAGCCTCGCTCACCAATGAAAAGTGGCCGCTTCCCGAAGAGGAGGAAAAAAAAAAGTTTTCCTGTTGACTGTTGGAAGCGAATTGAGCAATTATCTAGTTTACCTTCTCCTCTTGGAAGTTAACGATTGGCGAGATCTTTGCTGCGTTATTGACACAACACTTTCTATTGATAGAAATAAGTAGTGATTGTCCCCGAGTCATCCGTACGCCAAGGCGACTGCGATGGGCTGGCATGAGTCCACTGGGCTGGGAAGGCTGGTTCGGCTGCTGATGCTGGGGGGGAGGAGGAGGATGGTGCTGCCCTTGACGGTGCTCGTCTTCCGATCTGCAGATCAGTGACAAGACGGGGAAAAAAAAGAGGCGTCGACGCGAGCAGCTTGGACCCGGCTCCCACGCGCGAGGCAGACATGGATTGTAGTGCCCATCACCCGGCCACCAAAATCTTGGCGACTCCGGCGTCCAGAGACAGCCTGCCGGCTAGAGGCAACATGATCAGCGCTTCCAAACCCCTCGCCTTTTCCATTGAACGAATCATGGCCAGGACTCCAGAGCCCAAGTCTCTGCCCGTTCCCCATTTCCTACAGGGGTCCGTACCCAAAGGAGACCCCAAGCACTCCCTGCACCTCAACTCCTCGCTCCCGTGCATGATTCCCTTCGTGCCGGTGACCTACGAGGCCAGCCCCAAGGCAGGGATGACCGGGGCCGAGCCGAGAAAAACTAGCCTGGACTCCTCCGCTCCGTCCCCGGCGGCCTCGTCCTTTAGCTGCAGCGATCTGTTGAACTGTGCGCTGAGTCTGAAGGGGGACTTTGCCCGCGACGCTCTGCCTCTCCAGCAGTATAAACTGGTCCGACCTCGAGTGGTCAACCACTCCTCCTTTCATGCCATGGGGGCTCTGTGCTATTTCAACCGGGCCGACGGTCCCTGCCACCCGTCGGCCAGTGTCAACATACACCCAGTGGCCTCCTATTTCCTCAGCTCCCCTTTGCACCCACAACCCAAGACGTATTTAGCAGAGAGAAACAAACTGGTCGTCCCGACTGTGGAAAAATACCCCTCGGGGGTGGCTTTCAAAGACTTGTCCCAGGCCCAGCTGCAACATTATATGAAAGAAAGTGCCCAGATCCTCTCGGAAAAAATTGCTTTCAAAACCTCCGAATTCAGCCGAGGCTCTCCCAACAGCAAACCCAAAGTTTTCACTTGCGAAGTGTGCGGAAAGGCAAGTACCTGGGTTGGTTTGGGTTGGGAGAGCTGGGCTTGCGGATGTTTTGCTGTCTTTAAAAAAAAAGGGTTATCCCCCACCCCCCGGGTCCCCCATCCTCACCCCGACCCCAGTTAAAACCTGAATATCCCCGTGCCGCTAACCCGCTCAATTTGTGTTCAACTTTAAAGGTATTTAACGCGCATTATAACTTAACCCGTCACATGCCGGTGCACACCGGGGCCAGGCCCTTTGTTTGCAAAGTTTGCGGAAAGGGCTTCAGACAAGCCAGTACCCTCTGCCGTCACAAGATCATTCACACCCAGGTAAATCAAGTTATCCATTTTTTTGGGGGGAGGGGAGGATCCTATCATTCTTTCCTCAGCTTTTCACTGGAAGTTTTCAGACTTCCAAGTTTTGGTTCCCTGTTTGATGGAAAAGGGCCCTGGGAAATGGCTAAATTCGGGAATTGTTGGGGAATTTTTCTTCCTCTCCTTTGTTTATGCCCAGGAAGAACACGGGGAGGAAAGGCTAAAGGTTAGCGTGCCACTTTCCACTTTGCTTTCCTCCACTAAAAATGAAACAAACAAATATCCCGACTCCTTTGTTTCTCCCCCCTCTAGGAAAAACCTCACAAATGCAACCAATGTGGTAAAGCATTTAACAGAAGTTCCACTTTAAATACTCACACTCGGATACACGCCGGCTACAAACCTTTTGTTTGTGAATTCTGTGGCAAAGGATTTCATCAAAAAGGTACAAGATATAAACCCCGCTATCTTTCTGTGGTCGTTACTCTGGCTAGTCTTTCTACCTTGAGCTCAGCTTAATTTGTTTTAAAACGTTCAGGAAGATCATCTTTATAGCACAATGTATTTTGCGAATTCGTTTGAGTTCCAGTGTTTTGTTCCCTTTCCAGAGTTTGGTTCGGTTTTAGATGCAAGGAAACAGGCTTGTGTTTTTTCCCCTACTTGAATGCACACATTCGTTTCGTTGAGATGTGTAAATAAAGGCCTTGACAATCTGAATCCTAGATAAAAACGGAATTTTTTTTTCAAATGAAATTTAACCACACACACACACACACACAGTGCAGAGAAATGAAAGGGAACGGACTTTGGGTCCTAGCCTGCTGCCTACAAGAGGAGCTTAGCCGGTCTCTGGCCTCCATCACTCCCGCTTATCTCCTTCCCTCTCCGCTGTCAAGAGTAATATTTCTGTCGTTTCTATGTTTTTCAGGAAATTACAAAAACCACAAGCTGACCCACAGCGGGGAGAAGCAGTTCAAATGCAACATCTGCAACAAGGCCTTCCACCAGGTCTACAACCTGACTTTCCATATGCACACCCACAACGACAAGAAACCCTTCACGTGTCCCACCTGCGGCAAGGGCTTCTGCAGGAACTTTGACCTCAAGAAACACGTCCGTAAGTTGCACGATAGCGCCCTGGGACTGCCCCGGGCCACAGCCGAGGCCAGCGTGGACCCCCCGCCCCCGATGCAGCCTCAGCCCCCGATGCCCCCGCCGCCTCCTCCCGGATCACTGCAGTCTCCTCTTCATCAGGGCCACCAGTGAAAGCGCCGACCCGCCACCTCTGCCCGGCCAGTGGGCCCCGCTGCTTCTTCAACGACGCACTGGGTGGGAAACTGAGCGCTGATTCGGCCTATCTAGCACCTGGGAGCAGACAGCACCCACCCAGTCTCCTCGTCTCGGTGGAGGCCAACAGAAGGCTCGGCCGCCACCGCCCTTTGGCCTCTTTGCATGCACCTGCTAAACGGTTTTTGTGTATTATACTTGATATAGCCACTAACAGTCATGAAAGTTTTTTTTCATTATTTTTTTCTGTTGTTCGTTTTCTTTTCTTAAAAACAAAATAAGACTTTTTTCATCTCGGGTGGAGAGATGGTGTTTTCGTTTTGTTTTTTAAAAAAGCAAATTTCTGCTGTATTTATTGGAATCTGTATTATCCTATCCGGGAATGCTGCATCACTTTAATTTTATTATTGTATATATTTCCATTGTGTTGATTCTGCCATCTCCAGATGCCTGCTGATCGCTTCATCTCTTCTTTCCCTTGAGTATCACAATACAGTATATTTGCATGTATGTGTGTGTATAGAGACATACACAATATGTATACACAAAATACATTGTATGTGTGTATATGGAAACAAAGAGTACCCTGCATCATATGTATATGTGAATATACATACACATATATGCATCCCCACACGAATGTGTTTACAATTTACTGTATACACATACATATATGCACAGTGCATAAAGACCTACATATATAAATGCATAATCTACAAATACACCACTCAAGCACACAGATATACGCCTATGTATACTGGATCGAGCTGGTTCTTTATGTATGGATTTGAATTTCAGTTTTGATTCTTGCACGTGAAAAACTGATTCGTGGACTGGTGAAAATAAATACTTGGAACATGCTAAGCTAAACAACAAATTGCAGAGCTCTGTATTCTTCAGTTTTGAGGTCATTGATTTAAAAAAAATATTCAATTTTGTAAAACCTGTCCCCATGCATTGATCTGGAAAGATATTAGGAGCAAAGGTCTTGAAGTGGCTTCGAGTTTTTGCTCTTGCCAGGGGCCGGATATGGAGGTTTCTAATGGTAGTGAGTCTTTGTGACATCTCAATGCTGTGATATACAAATGTTAAAAATAAGAATGAGGGAAGGGCATATATGGACATAATACCCTTATAAATATTAAGTTTACATACAATATAGAGTGTATCGCATGCATCTTATTCACCTATTACGAACTCGGAGCTTGCAACGGAAACCTTAATATATTGTGGAATTGTTGGTGGTGGTGTTGTGTGTATGTGTGTTTTTAATGAGTGTATATGTTTATAGACGAATGCACCTTCATCCAAGGAGGGAACATGGATGAAAACCAAACTGTGCTTGATGCCAGGTCCTTGAAATGCTTCAAGTGTTAATCAGCAGCTCCGCTGTGAGCCCAGGCTCTGGTGTTTTCTAACTGCAAGTCTCTCCTGTTTTCTTGCCAAAACAGTGAAACAACTGCTAAAGACTTTAATTAAGAGGGGTAATTAGTTCAGATTTATCAAAGCCGGGTTGTTATACTATTAGCTGCTCAGTAGAAGCTGCCAGACAAGCCTCACAACCAAGCCCGCTCTTCCTTCCTTGCTGCCCTGGGCTCTGTCTGCTAAACTGCTAGGGGAAGGGGACAGAAGCCAACTCAGGGGAACCTTGGTTCCAAGACAAAAAGGTGACTGGACATGGTGCAAACAGTTTCACCCCCCACACACACACTTGTCACTGTCCGCGTGTTCCAAACAAGATGCGGCTAGTCCTAAATGGTGGGTGTCCATCCCTTTCCCCAATACTTCTCCTACCCCAAAGTCCTTTCCATATAAGCACCTTAATTAGCTACTGGTCATAATCGAAAACAGACACATTAAAGGCAAATTCTTGGGGGAGGGGGAACTGAGATGATTTTTTTCCCCCAGGTTTTTTCCCTAGGGTGATGTCAATTCAGACCCTCCAGACTGAGGAGGAAGAATATAAGTATGTATATATATATATATATATATATATATATATATATATATATATACATACACACACACATTACGCCATTGCATTTCTGAAAGGAAAGAACGAAGGTGCCCGCTTTGGGAGGGAGGGGAGAGCCACACTAAGGTATTACATGTTGAGAGGGTCTAGGAAGAGAATTGCATCAATATTCTCCAACATTTCTTTTACAATTTAGTGTAAAAGGAGTGTCTTGCTAGTTTTCCCCTCTTTTTTCGTGGATGTTTGTAACCAGCGGGGATTCCTGGGGGAGGGATGGTAATAAGTGGTCACGGCCCCAGGGATCCATGAAAAAGTCTACATTTGATGCTCTGGGGCTATAAAGATTAACGCTGAATTCTTCATCCGGGTCATTTGGGAGCAAAGGCGAATTGACTTGAGATGCCCTTAAGGTAAAATTAGTTGAAGGAAAAAAGGGCAGAAAGGAGAGAGAACGGCAAAACAACGAAAATACGATTTAAGAGGGACATCAGGAAGCAAATTTAGTTGTGACTGGCAGATTGTATTCGATGTATAGGACTGAGGATCCCAAGTCACTGTAACCCGCAGGCAGTGAAACTTTCCGAAGCTCCAGAATTTAAATCATTAGGCATAATCCTGATTTATCCTGGCTCTCCATTTATATTCCTCTTTCCCTAACCCACCAGTGTCCTTTGTGATCAAGAGATATTTGCCAGATTTAAGTTTGAAAAGCTGTCTCCCTATAATGCTTTTCCTTTGCCTATGGAAGTACCTAATCCATAATTACATGGATTCTCAATTATTACAACCCTGAGAAACCCTGTCTTTCCCTAACATGCAGGCTTGCTCTCTAATCCTATCCCCAAATTGGCCCCATCCATTCACAGCTGGCCATATCCAACTGTTGAGTCCTAGGAGGAAGAATTCGTATGTGTTGGGGTGGGGTGAGAGGTGGGGTCGGTTGGATAAGGTTCAAGGTCTCGCTCTTTTGGAAGGTATCAGTGGTCCTAGATTGAAAACATTTTGTTCTATTTGACTAAGTAGAGTGGGGGCAGAGGGTCAATATAGTTATAATTGACATATTTGGGCCAAAGCTTAAACCTTTGCTCACTTGAATTGGTGTTCACAAGTGCTTTAAAACCCCAGGAGTCATACTTCTGGAGCTTCAAAATGATGACTTCATTGGTCGAGAGGGAAAAGGGAAACTGTGAAGATGACCTTGCTGTGAGACACTTGAAAGTGCATACAGAATGGATATGCATTTATTTTAACCCTCTAACCCATATTTCTCAGAGTAATTCAGGAAGGAGTTTTTATCATATTAAAAAAAAAACACAACTTACATACTCTTAACAGATATGGGGCTGACAAAGCAGGAAATGATATTGTCTGTAAATGGATATCCAAGTATGGTTTTCTTTTTGTAAAGGCTGTTGTGGGATAGTGCAATAGTTTTAGAGAAATAAAGGTGGGGAAAGTATATCCAGTTGAACAAGATAGAGAATTAGAATGGACTTTATCTAGAGTCAAACACTCAAAAGAAAAACTTGTCTGGAAACAAAACCCACAGGGTTTATGGTAAAACTAATTTAAGGTGAAGAAAATTTCCTCCTGAAAAGGCATGAGTTTAAGATTTTAAGTTTGCAGGAAAAGACTTTTTAAAACTGTCAGTAAAGCAATTTTTCCCCTTCCATGTTGAAGGTTGATTGTTTTCCTTAAATACTTTAAAGTTTGTGTGTGTGTGTGTGTGTGTGTGTGTGTGTGTGTGTGTGTGTGTGCCCTTACTCAATTTAAAATTCAAACTTTTCAATGGAACTTTAAAGGCATAAACTTCATTTTGGCTCAGTCCCAGATTACCTTATTTTCACCAGAGGTTAGCCAAAAGCTTTGCTTATGTTTAGTAGGGAAGGAATAACTAGTGTCCAGATTTGCTACAGAGGGATATGGTTGGTATATAACTCCCTCTATGGGGATTAGCCATTTCCTCAGAGAACTTAGGGCAAGGTTTCAAGGGTCAATTTTAGAAAAAGACTAGCTGCCTTGTCCCTCATTCATTTTGGAAACAAACACTTTGCTGAATAACTATGCAAAACTGAAGCTTTTTATATTTTAAAGATTAATGCAGGAATTTACATTTTGTCATCAGCAGTTCATTTTTTCTCTTTACTTTTCAATTTAACAATGCTATTTGCTTAATATTTTGGTCCCAAGTGTCATTGTTTGTCAGCCTTTCAAAAAATCAGTTTGGGGTGAAATTTTTGAAGGTCAAGGAATTATAGGCATTATATCAGGTCACCTATTAAGCCAAGACTTAATTGGGGCATCATCTGGAATTTTTATTTGCTAGTGAATTCTGAAACTTTGTGAGTTCATAAAGAAGCCTTTTCCACTGAGAGGACTTCTTTTGAAGAAATGAATATAAGCTATTTAAGATTATAATACTTTTTCAGATGCTTCTGACACCATGAACTTGCTTTTTGATCAGAATTAATTATTATAGTTAATATGTATTATATTTTTGTCATAACTGTAAGGGGCTTTAGATAGCATGTCAGGGGAAGAGGTTAACCTAGACCATATAAACAAAAAATAGTGCATATCTAACTTACTCTGATCCTGGGAAAAATATCTCAGAAATTTCAAATTTGAAATAGAATCAAAAAGTATTTTCTTTGGCACTTAAATCAACTGCAGTTACCATGTATTATAAGACATCCACTATTGTGATAGTTTTCATACTGATTATTTGTATTTTTCATGTATCTTATAATTCAGGATATTTCATATTTAGCACTTTTGAAGCCTAATTGGGCAGATATTTATACCCTTATCTATCCAAATGTATTAGAAAAGAAACAATGCACTCAATGCTGATATAAAGCTGCTGGCATACCCTCCACACACACACACACCTACATGCACACACATATACACACACACACACAAGATATTTTGAACAGATTCAGATGCCTTTTACTTCATGTTTTGAAAGTATATAGCCTATTAAAAGAAGTTTCATTTTTATCATAATGCAGTATGATACATTGAAGATATGCTGGATTTGGGAGCCAATCCTGTATGACCTTGGGCAAGTAAAATAAGGGATTGAGGTGGGTTAGATGACTTCCCATGTCATGGGACTTTCTGGCTCTTAAGTTTTACTTCAATAGTTCAAGGAGCTGTGATTTTCCAATGCAGGCATTCCCTCTTCCAATGTAGATTACTACCCAAACACTCCTCCATCCCATGAATCACTGAAGTCAGTTCTTACTATAGATTCAGTTTAAATTATTACTTAAAAATAATTTTTGAAATCATGTTTGTGTTAAAGAGATAGATAATGAATGGTGCTTGTGGCTTCCAGGAATTATCCATTTGTGACAGACTGAGAGAAAAAAAACTATAGCAATAGACAAAATGGTAACTTTGCTTAGTCATAATGTCCAAAGGATTTTACTGCCCAGGTGATCTTGATATACTACCTAGAGGAATCAGGAAAGAAGAATGTCCTTTTCTGTGAATGATTTTGAAATCTCCCTCTGCTTACTCTGTTTTTTTCCTTTATTGAAAAAAGTGTTTAATAATAATGAACTTTAGGGAAATGGCACAAATTCACCATTTATACATAGCAACAAGAAAAAAAGATCAACAGAACAGTGTAAAAATGTCAGTGTGAGTTTGAGATAGCCTTCAATTGTTAGATGAAATGGTGAAGTCTTATGGATATTATGTTACAAAGTGATGAAATAAAATTCTGCAAATACAAATCACCAGTGGTAATATTTTTCTAGTGAACCAAAACCAATGCCACTCCCTGGGGGGGGGGGGGGCATTAGTTCAGCCTGTTTTAGTATTGGATGGCCCCAAGCAAGAGTTTGATCCTTAGCAAAGAAATCAAGTCAAAATAAGTCCCTTTTGATTCCACGTTTTAATTCTTAATATTAATTCTTAATAATGAAAACAGATTTTTTTCCCCCACTCTACTATCATTCATTTACCAGCCATCAACTACCTGCTAGGCTCTGTGCTAAACTCTAGAGGATACAAAGAAAGACAAAGATAGTCCCTGCTCTCAAGAAGCTCACAATCTAATGGAGGAAATAGTATACAAATGACTATGTCTAAGTAAACTGTATACCTTCTAATTTGGCAATAGATATATCTCCTTACAAGGAAGGCATTAATATTAAAGAAAAGCAGAAAAGAAGGTGAGATTTCAGCTGAGATTTGATGAAAACCAGAGCAATCAAGAGGTAGTGATGGGGAAAGTAAGCATTCCAAGCCCAGAGGATGGTGAGTAAAACTAATGCTTAGAGTCATGACCTTTGTATATGCTACAGATGTGAGAAGTAAGAAAACTGTAAAGGCTGGGGAGTGGGTTATTAAAAACTTTGAATGCTACACTTAGGGATTTATATTTGATCTGGAGGTAATGGAAGCCATTGGAGTTTACTGAATGAGGGGAAGTGTCACATGGTTCAATCTACATTTTAAGAAGATCGATTTGATAGCTGAGTTGAGGATAAACTGGATTGGAGAGAGGCTGGAGGATAGGGAAGCCAACTGCTTGGCTATTGCAGTGGTAGCAGTGTTAGGGGAGAGAAATTAGCATATATGAGAGATGTTTCAAAGGTAAAACCAAAAGCCCTTAGAAACAGTTTAGATATGAGGGGGGCAGATGGAGAGTAGTGAGGGGAGTGAAAGAAAGAATGAAAACTCAAGGATGACATCTAGATCGCCAGTCATGATGACAGAGAAAATGGTGGTACCCTCAACAATAACAATAATAGGGAAGTTCAGAAGAGGGAAAGATTTTGAGACATCTAAAAAATGTTGAGTGTAAAATGTCTACACAATATGCAGTTTGAGGTTTAGAACTGGTTAAATAGCTGGATAAATATATGAAGCACTGTGCTAGATTTACGGGACAGAAAGTCCAAAAGCCAATCAAATAAATCAATCCTTGGCATCAAGGAGTTTACATGTTTAGAGGACTTGAAACTAATAGGGAATATATTTCATGCTGTTAGGAAACCTATTACAAAGCTATGAATCACTCCTCAATTTAAACCATTCCTAATACATTACTGACAATAACAGATTAGTCATCTTTTTTTTTTACTTTAAAAAATAATTCATATTTACACAACTGCTTATAGTTACAAATGGCTTTTCTCATTCAGTCTTCAAAATAGATCTGTGAGATAAAGGGAACACATTGTCATTCCCATTTTACAGATGAGAAAATAGAATCCTAGAAACATTGTTACTTGCTAAGGAAAAATAGATATACTAGAACTCAGCATTGTGGGTTTTTGCCATTGTTGTTTGAAGTCCTGAGCTGAAATCCAGCCTACTGGCTATGTGATACTAGCCAAGCCACCTAATCTTCTTCAGTCTTAGTTTGCTTATCTGTAAAATGGAAATAATGATAGTACCTTCTTTCCAGGATTGTTGTGAGGATAAAATGAGATCATATTTGTAAAACAATTTGAAAATCTTAAAATGATAAGTAAAGGCAATTTTGTTGTTGCTATTGCTGCTACTGTTTATGTGTGTAGTCTAATGGTCCTGGGCATGGTGTTTGGAAATGTGAGCTCAGATTCCATCTTTGAGACTAACTTCTTGCATGAGCACAGACAAATTACTTAAAGATTCTAAATCTCCTTTTCTACTCAAGAAGCATGTACCCAAATAGATAGGGAGGACATTGAGTCAGAAAAACCTGATCTTGCCTCTGGTGCATACTGGCTGTGGGAGCATGGACAATTGTTGCAGATGTATTGTAAACTCAATCAGAGGAAAGAATTTCTATACCAATTTCTATACCAGGAGCTCTCTCATTGGTAAAAATAACAAAGTGTGGAACAGCCTCCTCACTCCCATCTCTAACTATATACACACTTGTGTTGAAAATACTTTCCAAACATTAAGCTACTTGAAAATGTGAATTATTGTTATTGATAATGTGCCAGTACCAGTGGTGGTATAGAGGAGAGCAGAGATTTTCAGCAATGATGCAGAGGATAACTCAATCACAGATGACGTTTTCCTTGGCTCCTGCTTACCACTCTCCCCCCTACCCCCATCAAGGCAGTCTGAGAAGGGTTCTGTAGGACCTTGCTGGCACAGCTGGGTGAGAACAGTGAAGTTGTGTTAAGAGAGAGCTACAAAGTATTAGGTTTGCATTCTCCAGAGCTAGAGGATAATGGGAGTCTGCAGAACACTGAGGAAAGGAAGTAGCTCTCTTGGTCCTATCCCAGTTATCACTTCATATACACTAATATCACTTAGAAGTTAAATATGAACCAAAGCTAAAGAGAAATTGCTAGATTCCCTAAGATACCCTTGTGTCCCTGATCACCTAAAGAAAGAGTAGCATTTTGAAAATGCACACAAAAGAATAGGTTAGGTTCACAAGACATATTAGTATACAATTATAATAATCTACTGTAATAAACTCAAAGACTCTAGCTTCTGGGATAATAACTTAGTATTTGATAAAAAAAAACTGTTGGGAAAACTGAAAAATAGCATGGGCAGAAACTAGGACAATCGAAGACAATTTTAAAAGACCATTCACATCTGGAAAAAAGAACTATGGAATTTGAATTCAGATCAAAGCATACAGTTTTTATTTTTAAATTTGTTTCTTTGCTTTTTTCTTCTTCTCATGGTTTTCTCCTTTTGTTCTGATTCTTCTTTCATAGAGTGATTAATAAGAAAATGTATGTAGCACCATTTTACATGTATAACCTTTATCAGATTACTTGCTTATCTCTGAGGGTGGGAAGAGGGAAGGATGGGAGGGAGAAAAGTTTACAAAAATAAATGTTTAAAATTATCTTTGCATATAATTGGAAAAACAAATAAGTGAATTTATTGTAAAAGAAAGAAAGGAAAACACACACACACACATAAATTGATCTCTCAATGATATTGAACTGGAAACAATTTTATAACTACATTTAGAATTTCTTCAGCAATATTAATGTTACTATTTTTTCCTCATATTTTCTTTTCTAGTATCATTTTTTAAACCTCATCTAAAATGCTATTTAATAGGGAATGGTGATTCCAGATTCAAATCCTGTTTTATTATCTGTGTGACCTTGGGCAAGTCACTTAAACTCTCTAGGTCCTAGTTTGTTCAATTGTAAAATCACACTTCATTTAGACATAGAGAAGACTACCTGATTAGAAAGTCTGATTTTTGCACTGGAAATCCAAGTTGGTCAAAGGAAGTTGTATAGAATTCATTCCCAAGGAGCTTTCTTTTTTATGTTTTACATAAAGACACAAAAAATGATCATTTCCATATACACAGCACAGATTAAAAAGAGATTCTCTATAAAACCATAAATATACTGCTTACTTAAAACAATCACCCTCTAAAATACTACTCTACTTCGTAAACTTCCTTCTCCATTTTTTTATACTCTGTTGTGCATTTTTATATTTTTTATCCCTTTCTATTCCTCCCTGTCCCAGAGATGGTTACTATTAGGCATAAATATATATGTATGTATGTATATATGTATATACATACTTCTATTTATCAGTTATTTCTCTGGAAGCATATATCATTGTCCTTCATAGGTCCCAAGGAGCTTCTTTCTTACACACTTCTTTAAAGTTCTTTGGATCAGTGAGGTTAACGCATAGTATTATGCTCACCAGAGAAACTCAGAAATTTTATGAGACCATGAATCAATAATAATAATAATTCAGATTTATATAGAACTTGCATATACTAGAGGCTTTTAGTCTGGTGGGTTGCTTAAGCTTGGAAGGTCAAAAACTGCCATAAGGCTAATCCAATTGAGCGTCATTGATCAGTGCCCAAGAATTTCAGGGAGTGGGAGATGTGTTGGGTAGGTAGGTTTAGGACCAAACTGCTTAAGGAGGGGCAGACTGGCCCCAAGTCATAAACAAACAGATCAGAGCTTCTGAACTGAACAGTATTGGGTTTGAGCCCCTGAGTAGTCACTGCACTTGGGTGAAATAGGGAGTGGTTTCTATTTCCTGCTTCAGCTCATGTTACAAATAAGGAACTGAGGTAAATAGGGTTAAAGGACTTGCCCAGGGTCACACAACTTGTCTAAAGACAAATTTGAACTCATTTTTTCAACTCCAGAGTCGTGCTTTGACTTCTACTGCCAAAAATAAAATAAGAATAGCATTTTACCCACCTTATAGTTATGATGCTTGTGAAAATGATTCAGAAAGGATATAGTACGGTACAAATATAAGTTTTTCATACTTCTTAAAGTTAGTATAGTGATCAGAGGTCCACCTTTGAAGGCAGAAAGACATTGACTTAAGTCTGATATATATATATATCTAATCTTCCAGAACCTGGAATGATTTTCTGAGTATGTGTTACTTGGGAGTATATGGTGTTCATTAGTAAAGGAAGTTTTCACTCTGAGAAATTCTCAAGGATGAAATCACAGATTCAAAAAAAATAAGATGTAATACTAAAAATACTGTATTCTGTTATCTTTAGCTCTCAGGTTAGTAAAAAGGGAATTTCTAAATCAATGACATCCAAAATGACTTATTTTGCTATCACTGATAGTTACTAACATAAAGGAAAGTGATTAGGGGAATCTTTGATTACTTTGATGAGTTCCCCAAACAACTAGGCATTATAAAGTATGAGTCTTTGTTTGGAGGTATCTGAAGGGTCACTTCCCTTGGAGAGTTTGAACATGCTCACTGGTGACTTTCTGAAAGGACAAAAAGAATTCCCAATTAATGGGACTATAAAAGAATAGTTTTGGGACTATGACTTTGAGGACAGTCCTTTGAGCTTGTCAGTAAAGGACAGTGTTGCCCACTCTTGGCCCTTTTCCCTTCCATCTGTTTCTACTTTTCTCTGCTCAGAAGCCAGGTCTGTTCCTATAAGGATGGAAGTCTGTCTCGGTATAAAGACTCTCTACTGAGAAATAGAAATAGTTACCTTTGGGGCAGATACACATGGGAGTTACATTTGTTTGCACATGGATGGAAAGAAAGGATTCTGAGTTTGAACTTTTCCAGTCCAAGAGATGGCAGCATCTAGAGTATTAATAGATTTGTTACAGAAACTCTTGGAAGAAGTGAATGTAACTCAATTAGCTGGAGAAGGAAATTTATAGACAAAAGTTGTGAACTTGGGGTGGATAGGTGGCACAGTGGATAAAGCACCAGCCCTGGAGTCAGGAGTACCTGGGCTCAAATCCGGGCTCAGGCACTTAATAATTACCTAGCTGTGTGGCCTTGGGCAAGCCACTTAACCCCATTTGCCTTGCAAAATCCTAAAAAGAAAAAAAGTTGTGAACTCCAAATTCCTAAGTGCAGGAAGGAGAATATCTAATTCTTAGGCATCATGATTCCAGAGCAATCCCTCTAGATGAAGAAGGGAGATTTCCTGGGCAGTTCTAGTCTTTAATGGTTGCCTTGAAAGACAAGGCCTGAATCAAAAGTTCGTGAACTAAGACTTTCTAGAGAGAAAAAAGTTTCCTAACAGAGTATGTTTTTTGATAATGATTTTCTATGAAGACCCTAGAGAAGTAGTTAAGTTGATCTGTAATTTGAGGAAACCATAGAATTGAACTTTGCTGTCACGTGTAACACTCCTACCTGTATCTCCTAACATATTACAGGTAATGCAGTTCTGATGGTAAAGGATCCAACTCTTAGCACAAAATAAATGGCATAATATATTTGTGACACATAGTTGATATTTCATAAATACATGATGCTGTCATTTTGATCTTCTTTAAGAACAAAGGGTAATCATTGATTTATTGATTTGAGGAATTGTGTGCCAATTCTTGTCTGTATTTATCCAATCATCAAAAGATCAAATTCAACCAATCAAAATCAACTAATGAATTAATTAAAGGGACTCAATACAACAAGTCTGGTTCTTGTGCAGTCTGGTCCATGATCCCTTCTATGAAATGTATAGGGATAATAGGTATACTATGGAGTTAGAAGGGACCTCAGATGTTATGTAACCCAACCCCTTTTTTCTCCAAGGGGACAGGCTATAATTAGTAGAAGTAGAATTTGAATGCCAAGCCTCTGCCTCTGGAGTCAACCACCCTCTGCATGGTACAGACAGCCTCCTATGATTGTACATATTGCAGTTTCTTATTTGTTAAATAAAAAAGAAAATCTTCAAATGGAGGGCTCTTTTAGCAATAGAATTACAAGAATAGAAAGTGCATCCATGGTTTCACTGGTATGATAAACTCCCTCATGAGGACTTTACTACTGTACTGTAGGTGCAAATTTACTACTGTACTGTAGGTACAAATTTCTCTGTAGCATTTTAGCAGATTGCTTGAAGCAGAGATGTCTAACTAACACAGGTTTTACTCAAAACTCCAAAGTGTTTCCTAAATGTCAAATTAAAATTTTTTTTATTTAATAAAATGAATTAATGTAATTAACATATTAATTAATTTATGAAATGAGTAAAAATACAACATAGAAAATGTTAATTTGTGTTTTTTAAGTCAGTAGGAGGCTCAAAAGGATTCATTTCTATTTTGAGTTTGACACCATTGACCTTTGGTACTACCGAGTAGTTAGGTCAAGCTATCATTCAAAACTACATAGAAAGTGTATATGCTAGAGGGAGGACTCCATGCTGATTCTTATGTTTCAATGAGAAATCCAATAATGAGGACTAATGGGAGAAAACAGCAACAAAAATACTAGTATTTATTAGAATCGGATAGTCTAGATGTTTGACTTTTTTCTTACCCTAAAGAATAATAGAAGAAAAGCAAAGTTCAGTTTAACATAAATCTTTATTTTCCTCTTCACCAACCCTCCACCCCCACCAAATGATATAACTAGTATTAGCTATATGGCAAGTGGTGTTGAATTTATTTAAAATTTTTATTTTATTTAAACAAGTTTTATTGAAGGCTTTTGTTTCTAAATCATAATCCTTTTTGGACACCCATGTTTGGCAGGAGGGAGGAGAGAGGGAACTCTCCTGCATATATCTCCTCTACGGGCAACTCCCAGTTTTCAATATCTTAAAACTCTCAAATGGCCAGATGGGGTATTTCTCTTTGGAAAATTCACCTCCAGAATCCTCCTGGGGTCTCCCTTCACACAGTGTTCCAAGGAAAACCTCCAGACACATAGTTTTATTTGTTTACTTAACCTAAACTTGATATTCTTGACTTAATTGCTATCAGATAGGTTTTTGAAGCTCATAAACAGAACAGAAAACTTTTTTTACTATCAGCTTGATAACTCATTAACTCTTTGAGATAATATTCTGGGCCTTCTATAACTATTTTAACTGAGGGAAGATTAACTATTAATATACACCAAGATTCTTTCCCTGGGTTTTCTTTCTCTACATTCACTTGGTTACTTCATCAGTTCCATAGTTTTAATTAGCTTCTCTATCCAAATGGCTCCCAAAGCTACATAAATATCCCTAGTCTTTATTGAAAAGCTTTGTCTCTCAGATCTGGTTGCCTAGGTTTATTTCAACATGGATAGCCAGTAGACATTAAATTCAATATATCCAAAATCCAGCTCATGATTGTCCCTGTCCCCCCACCCCCCACATAAGATTCAAAATTCCTTTTCTGTTGAGGGGGCAACCATCCCGAAGTTATTTAGTTTTGTGATGTCAATTATCCCTCACTCCCTACACTCCTACACTTCATGAATCCAGTTAATTTTCAAATCTTATCATTTCTAACTACACAGTATAACACAAATCTGAATCTTCTTTCCACTCCCACAGGTACCACCCTAGATCAATTCATCATCACATATTTTTAGACTGTTTCAATAGCCTCTTAATCTCCCTGTCTTGTTTTTCCTTTTTCCAATAACTCCTTCATGTAGATACCAAAGTGGTTGTCCCGAAACTCCCTTACTCAATTAGCTAATTAATTTCAATAAAATCAATTCCCTATTACCTCTAGGGTCAACTATAAACTCTTCAATCTTTTTTTTAGAAACATTTTATTTATTTTGAATTTACAATTTTCCCCCTAATCTTGCTTCCCACTCCCCACAGAAAGCAGTCTATTAGCTGTGTGGCCTTGGGCAAGCCACTTACACCCATTTGCCTTGCAAAAACCTAAAAAAAAATCTCTTGAAAGAAAAAATAAAGAATAGAAAAAAGTGAAGAAGCCTCAAGTTTGGAGAGATCTAAAAACTTATTGGTAATGAGTAACTATATGTCCCCAAAACAAAAGAAAACAAAAATTCCTGTTAGCAAAGAATTTCTTTTTTTAAGATTTTTTTTACTATTTTATCTTAATTTTCAAATTACATGCAAAAGGTAGTTTTTCAGCATTCATCCATTTGCAAGTTTATGGGTTCCACATTTTTCTACCACCTTCACTTCTCTCCCCCTCCATGGTGGTGAACAATCTGGTAAAAGTTGTATATGTACAATCATGTTTAACATTATTTCCATATTAGTCATATTGTGAAAGGGGAATCAGAACTAAAGGGAAAATAAACCATGAGAAAGAAAGAAAAAACATAAAAGACATTTTAAAAAATCAACATAGTATGCTTTGCATTGCATTCAGACTCCATAGCTTTTCCCCCTCTGGATGGCTTTTTCCATTACTGGTGTCTCAGGATTGTCCTTGATCACTTATCTAACAAGGATTTTCTAAAGATAGAGACAAATCAGACAATAGTCTTCCCTTCCTCTTCCTTTTTGTCTCCTTCAAAAAAGGTAGCTGTAATGCTATCAATAAAGTCAAACTGTAGCCAGTCAGGTAAGACTAAATTATTTGTTCTTCATTAACTGGAGGGGGGGAGGGGAGGAGTGATGAGAGAAGTATCCAGGTATGAAAGTTACCCATAATACTGATTCTGGGACTCATTGAATGACCAAGTTGATAGGATTTGAGTGTCATGAACTTTAGAAACTGAATCACAAACCACCAATAGGGAACTTCATGATTTAATCAGATTAGACAGTTAAGTGGCTCAGTAGATAGTGTTGGACAGGAGTCAGTAAAACTTGTGTTTAAATCCAGTCTTAAACAGTTAAACAAAATCTGAAGAGTCTAAGCAAATTACCCCACAATAGTCAGTGCTGCTATTCCTAAGGAATCTATATGCCTTGCTTATAGTCAATGATGATTTTCCAAATGTAGTTAATGAAGGAGTTCTCTGTGGGATATTTTACCCTTATCTACAGCTCAGATAGCTAAAGAGGCTGGAACAAATCTCAAGGTCTCAATCAAGGAAATAGATATCTCCCAAATTATTTAATATCTGTACTAAAAGTACTTAAAACTACTTTGCTTTCATTATTGTTAAATTCATAGTCCCAGTTACTTTCAGGTAAGTGTATGTTTCCTTTAAAATTGTGCCAAAATGGGGGGTGGTGGTTTAAGCATAGTAAGTCAGCACATATTTTTGTGACTCTGGGAAAGTCATTTAACTGCTGTCTGCCTCAGTTACCTTATCTTCAAAATGGGAAAAATAATTACATCAACCTCCCAGGTCATTGTGACTATCAAATGAGATATTTGTAAAGTATGGAGCAGAGTGCCTGTAACATTGAAAGTATTATAAAAGTATTATAAAAGCTCTAGCTATTCAAATGAAGACTTAAATCTTGTCTCAGACACTTACTAGCTGTGTGACCCTGGGTAAGTTACTTGACCTTTTTTGCCTCTCTTCTGGAGGAAGAGCTGGAGGAGATGACAAACCATTCCAGTATCTTTACCACAATAATCTCAAAGGGGTCATGAAGAATTGGATAAACTTGGATGATGAATGAATACCAACAAATATTTTAGTGGGGTGTTATAGTAGTAAGAGGTTTGGAAGTCAGAGGACATCAAACACATATTGAATTAACAGGCTATGGGGGACAAAAACACTAGGTGATTGGGGAAAGGAGGGGCCAGGACTCAGTGATCAGTCTAGGACAATGGAAAGAGCAATCTTTCTGGAATCAGAAGACCTATGATCTGCCACTTACTCTGTGGGTGACCTTAGGAAAAAGCATGCCAATTCTCTGGATCTTAGTCTTTATCTGTGAAATGAATAAGATGGAAAAAGTGAGTTCTGAGGTCCCTTCCAGTTCTCAATGGTTGCAAAATTCAGACCACTTCACAATTTTGCCTGGTGATGTCCCAGTCCCCTTCCCTTGAGCTTAAAGGTCAAGCCAATTGTCTTTTAACTTCCTCAGGTACCATCCAATTCTGTCTTCATCTTCCTCTGGCTAAAGTGGTGAGTCAAGAGTGTAAGAAAGGGTGAGTCTGTCTCAGGGAGGTGATACCATGTTGATGCATAAGCAAGGACAGTTTGTGTACAACAAACAGAAGCTGTGCATATGGGTATTTTATGCTCTGTGCAATTGCAAATGCAAGCACTTGGCAGCAGCTAGAGTGTGAATTAGTTATCACATCTTTCCCAAAATGACAGCCAGCTAAGAGCATCCTTTGATAGGAGAGAGATGGAGATCTATCTTTGTTTGAATGAATCTGTCATATTCTTTTCTGAGAGCAGATTTTGATGGGAGAATGGGAGGATGGAGGAGGGTACTTTCCATGGAAGAATAAAAGTTAGGGTTATTCAAGTTCACAATAAGTTCATGGATTGTAGACATAGAGCATGTGTAGTTTGATTTTTGAGAAAAACTCCCATGATGTCCATTGAAACATACCTCAGTTCTATTTAGGTGAGCCATTGGTCTACTCCTGTCTGGCATTTTCCAAGTTCCTAAGTCTCGGAGAGTCAGTTCATCCAAAATAAGGAATTATGGATTTAAAACTGGGAAGGATTTAATACGTTATCTAGCCTAATCCCCTCACTATAGAGATTATGGCCCCAGTGACTATCATAAAGGTACACTTATACGTAGCACATGCTGGATTTCAATGCAGGTCTTAAATTGTCTAGATCCTTTTGAAAAACTTCTAGAACCTTATAATAAAGAAAACAAAAATGAAACAAAAACAAAGCAAAACAAACTAGAATTCCTCTATCTATATTTTGGGGTTTATAATATTTAAAGATCTTCATCTCTGTCTCCATCATATTGCAAGTGAGGAAATTAGGATTCAGATAACTGAAGTTATTTGACTCAAATTACATGGATAGAGTTATTTTCTTTTTTTTAAAATAGACAAAAGGCATATATTGTTAAGATCCTGGAGTCTTAACTTTTGCTGTTTTTTAAAAATAAGCTCTGATATTTGAAAGGCATTTTCCTGATTTTTTTGAAACATTTTCAAACAAAAATTAAATCATATTTTTAGAAAACTTTAAGGTTGACCAAGAATTTCTTCACAAATATCCTTTAAGGCAGGTAATTTAAGTATTAAGTTTTAAAGGTGAGAAAAACTGAAGTTCATAAAAGGTGCCTGGATAGGGGCAGCAAAAAAGAGGAAGAAATATCAATAATGATGCTCAAAAAAGAGGACTATTGTAACACAAGAAGTTAAGCGACTTGTTCTAGGATAAGAGGAAATGGAACTCTCTTCTGTATTCTGAGGTTAAGTGTAACTATTTGGGGATTTATTAAGGATTCAACTGAAGGCTGGGGAGTTCGTGTTCAATTCATCCTTTGATGCTAGATTATGCCAATAGCATAAAGCCACCAGCAAAATCATTTAATTATGACTTGAAGCAATGAAAAAGTGAATGAAGTAGCAAAATATTTGTTTCATCTTTACTCAACTGGATGTGATCTTCTGCACTGATGTTGGCCTCTGGGACTCATTTACTCCAAATTCAAGTAGTCAGTATTCTGCATTTTAAACCGTCACCATTACAGAGTACTTCTCACTGATAGGGAGTGCAATGTTGGATAAAAACAATGGGTGGGGGCTAGAAGTTGTAGGTTCAACTTCCATCACCTACCACCTCTAAAACTCTGATCAGGTCACTTAATTGATCTGGGCCAAAATTTTCTTACTTGCAAAATGAGGGAGCTGGAGTACATGACTTCTAACATTCTGTCCTGCTCAAAGATTTATAATACCAAGGGGAAAAAAGTAAATTCTGTGAGGGGTGGGACTATGATTTCTGGAATTGTCTCCTATTGATGTCATTATATTATGTGGCCTTCTGGAACATACAAAGATTTTCCTCCCAATGTCTTCTCTTTTACAAAACATTGTGTTAAGTGCAATTCCAAGGCTAGACATGACCTCTAAAGTAACAAAGCTTTCTACTTTTCACTCAGCTGTGCTATGTTGTCTTTTCAATTCCAACTATACCTAAATGTACTCATAAGTTGGAAAAATATTCAAGTTATAACACTTATTCTTTTCTTTTTATTTATATACTCATTGGACTTACATGGCATTAACTGCTCTTTTGTAGTTTTTTAATGCTTGAAAATGCAGGTATACCTTATAACAGTGTTGGAAGGAATTGGACAGGTCAGTTACTTTTTATGAACTTCAATTCCTCAAATAAAGATCATATGTCTCACATTACCTGCTTTAGAAGATTTTTGTGAAGAAATTTCTTTTCTTTTTTTAAAGAAATTTCTTGTTAACCTTAAAAGTCTCAATCAGTGTGATTCAGTTATAGTTTTTAATTTAGAAATATTTCTTAAAATAGGGGGAATGTCTTTCAAATATCATTCTTAATTTTTTATGGTTTTTGCAAGGCAATGGGGTTAAGTGACTTGCCCAAGGTCACACAGGTAATCCTTAAATGTCTGAGGTCAAATTTGAACTCAGATCCTCCTGAGTTCAGGGCTGGTGCTCTGTCCACTGTACCACTTAGCTTTCCCCCCTCCCATTTTTATCTTTTTTTAAAAAAAATCTTGCAAAATACATCAGATTCAATAGAGAAACAAGCAGGGATTGGGTTTTCAAGAATAGTTGAAAGAAATTAATGGAAGAATAAACTTCTTGATCTAAGAGGACAAAAGAAAAGATTTAAGGGAATGACTTAGATTGCCTCATGGACAATTGGGAAATGGTTGGATAAATTGTGTTATAGAAATATAAAGGAATATTGTTGCCTATTAAGAAATGACAAAAAATAAATTTCAGAGAAATTTTGGTCATATGAATGGATGCAAAGTAGATAGAACAGAAAATAATCATTGCAAGGTTGATAACAGTGAAGAAAAGTAACTTTGAAAGACTTAGAAATTCTAATCACAATCTAGATCAATCTGTACCTTGTTAGGTCCTATACTGGGGCATTTTGCCCACCTTCTGACACAGACAAGGTGTAGACACACATGTTTGAACATGATCATTGTGGGGATTTTTTTCCTTAATTTTATTTATTTGTTGCAATGGGTTTTATTCTCTTTTGGGAGGTTAGGTGAGGGATGGAGGCAGCAAAAAAGAGGAGAAATAGCAATAATGATTAATGATGCCCCCAAAAGAGGACTATTGTAACATATGAACAATCTATTGAAGAGAACAAATGTATTAGGAGTACCAACACATATGACATTTTTGAAGTAATAAATAGAATTTATTACATACTTTTTAAAAAGAAAATGAAATGGATATTTAATTTCATATTATATATTTTATATTATATATTATATTTATTATATAATATAAATTTATATATAACATACTTTTTAAGTTCAGTATAAAAATAGAATTTTAAAATAAATTAAGGCATATCATTTTGTAGTTGTCAGAAGGATGGATTACAGAGGGAATGGAGCAGAGAGACTAATTAGGAAGCTGATGCAATAGCTAGGTGAGAGGTGATAAAACTATAATCTAGGATTGTTGTTATGAGAGTAGAATGAAGGAGACATAGAAAAGACACCATAGAGAACTTGGCAATTTATTGGGGAGTTCACCTAGATGACCTCATAGGATAAAGAATTGAAATGGATTTTAGATCTCCTTAAGTTCAATTCTTTCAATTTTCAGGTGAAGGTCAGGGGAAAGGGATTTACCCAAAGTCACATATGGTTAACAAGTAGAACATTCATATGTAAAACTCATATATTCTAATTCCAAACCCAGTATTTTGCTACTACCAGTGCTATGAACATGATTCTATAACCATTTAAAAAAATCCCAATTTCTGAAAAAAGATCTTTCCAGTTACCCTAACAATATTCCAAGCTATTTTGAAAAGCCATTAGAAAAGTAAGCAAGTATTTGTGTAAATTTATTCACAACCGGCTCCTGTTAAGGAAAGAGCAAATTAACAACCTATTCTTTTTTTTTTTTTTTGACTCAGCCATCCCATTGTCTGGGCAGTCCCCAAGAATCAAAAATCCCACATGTAACAAAATATTCATACATATCAGCCTTTTCTGTGGCAGCAAAATAACTGCATATGAAGTGAATGCTAAAGGACTGGAGAATAATTGGGTAAGTGATGGTTTATCAACATAATAAAATATTTTATACTGTTAAAAACAAGATGAGTTCATTGATATGTGGGAAGATTTGTGAGAACTCAAGAAAACAACTTAGATGTAATGGTGCAGACTATGAGAACTGGGAAAGTTACCCCATTACTCAATTAATTTCAATGACTCCTATTGACATCTAGGATCAAAATAAAGTCCTCTGCTTGGCAATTAGAGTTCTTGAACCTCACCACTCTTTATTTTTCTAGTTTTATAATTGCATAGGAATGTCTTCATGTTTTAAAGTGATTTCTTGTAGAAGAGAAATTTATTTAGATAAATTTTCACTGGATTTAAGAAAAAAATATCCTAAACATTGAAACCATCCTCTAATTTGTTAGCAATTCTACAGAAGGAATAGCCTGCCTAAGGAGATGGTCTACAGGTCTTCAAGTAAAGGCTGAATGTTATCAAGATGGCTCCTGTTCAGGATCAGATTGGACTAGCGAGTCTATGAGATACCTTCTAACTCTGAGATTCTGAGATTCTATAATTTCATGATCCTCTATATTCTCTACTCTATGAAGCTTTCCTCATATGTAATTATACATATGTCTACCAAAGCTAAGCATTGTTTTTTAGTCTTCCATATAAGGAAGAATCTATGATGTAAAGGGACCTGTCATCCTCACCACCAGTACCACCAACTTTGATCAAATGTTACTCTAAGGAAGTCTATCTAACCTAGCTGAAGCAGCAAACTACCTTAAGGGAGAGAAAGGAGGTAGTATATTCATGGTGAGTCAGATTGCTTCATAACCTGAATTGTCACCTTTGCTTAGTACAGTGGAAACAACCCAGAACCCTGGAATAGCAACTACCTTTAAATAACCAGTCTTGTCTCTACCCTAGTCATTGCAACTATTATTAAGGAGATTAACCCATGTGGAAAAGGAATTGCCATTCTGCCCATGGCCAGCACTAACCTCCTAAACATTTGCCATCAACAGGCAGGTAAACCTGAGATCACTGAGAATAACCTGTGCCCCACAGACCACTGGACCTGCTTCCTGCTCAGCTTCTCATAGCCACTATTTAAGGGAGCAACCCTTTAAAGATGCAATATAGCAACTCAGTCCCCCAAAGTCATGGTTCCTGAGGTCCTAAAAAGAAAGTTCTCGCCATCAAAATCATTAGCACTGTCAAAGACCTCAATATAGAAACATATATGGTCTTGTCACCAGAAATGTTACTAAAGAAGATTCAATACCCATCATCTCTGCTACCATGCTTTAAGGACCCCTGAACCTCTGATTTATAATTGAAACCTCTTGAATATTTCATTTCCCTCTATTAAGATGTAAGATTCTTGAGAGTAGCAACTAGCTTACTTTTCTATTTGAATTCCCAGTGCTTCATATGGGACTGTGTACATAGTAAGCACTTACATGCTTTTTCATTCATTTATCGTTTCCTTAAGTACATTTTGAAAGCACAGTCATGAAATACAAGTAGATAGACCAGTAATTTCAAATTGTGTCAATATGGAAGATAAATTGCCAATATAGAAAATAGATATAGATCATTAAATAGAAGTAGGGAGACTTTTAATTTAAAATATTTCCAATATAAAAGAGAGAAGTAGGGAAGAAAATGGATTTTGTGCCATTCACTAAGCATTTTACAATGGTCATCAGAACAACTCTAAAGGTAGGCACTATTCTTATCTCCATTTTATTGAGGTAAAAAAACAAGACAGAAAGACATTAAGTGACCTGGCCAGGGTCATATTGCCAACAAGTTCCAGAGGCAGGATTTGAACTGAGGTCTTCCTGGTTCCAGGTCCATATAGAGTTGTAAGGGACATCAGGGAGCATCTGCTCTCTCTCTCTCGTACACATACACATACACATACACATACACATACACATACACATACACATACACATACACATACACATACACATACATATACATATACACATACACACATTGTTAGTTTGGATTGGAGATTGGAAGTTGTGAATACAGTGCAGAAGAGTGATATGTCTAGAGTCACACAAACATGATGTGACAGAGGGCCCTCTCCCCTTGTTTTAAAAGCCAGAATTCCTGGAAATAAAGTGCACTAAGTTAGGATTTAGGAGATCTGGGGCACGAATCCTAACCTCCACATTTCTTAGGTATGTGATCTCAAGTTAGCTTGCCATTTCCTTCCAAGTTATCCTTTCTAGCCCTCCATTTCCTAATATGCAAAATGAGAGCTTTGGATTAAAGCCTCCAAGTCCCATCAGGCCAGTATTTTATATTTCTAGGCAGCTTGTCCAAACTCACCTCTTTGGTGGCAAAACCAAAACCAAAACACAGGTCTCTTGACTCCTACCCAATCCAGATCTCTTTCCAATCTATCACACCACCACTCAGATATACTTGATAAATCTGCTTTCTCTGGCTTTTTGTATAATCAAAATAGAAATTTAATTGGCATATATTTTTCTTTTGGATTTCCCTGTTCCTTCAATGACAGGGAGGCAGGTAACCCTAAGTATTCATGCAGTGTTGCCTAGTTTGTAAATTGAGCAATTCCATCTCTTTGTCATACCTCAGAAATGTAAACAGAGTTGAAAAAAATCCCCATGTGTTATACTATGGAGGCACTCTCATAGACTGGTAAATGGGTTATCCTTTGCTCTCTGCCTAGACTTGTCTAAATGTTGAGTGTTGCCTTCTCTCCCTACTGCCCCAAACTGGAGCCAACTATTTCAAAGAAAATTTAGTGGGAAACTTAAGTTGTAGTTCACTTGTGCTTGTTTATTTCAATGTTAAGAAGTAAGTTTTAATTTTTTTTAGGCTTTTATTTTTTTTGCAAGGCAAATGGGGTTAAGTGACTTGCCCAAGGCCACATAGCTAGGTAATTATTAAGTGTCTGACACCGGATTTGAACCCAGGTACTCCTGACTCCAGGGCCAGTGCTTTATCCACTGTGCCACCTAGCCGCCCCTGTAAGTTTTTATTTTTAAAGACTCAAAAAATTTTAAAAAAGCAATATACAGCCAGCAATTAAAAAGAAAGACACCATATTCAACATGCACATACATGTCTATACATGACAGCTATGTGGTATAGTGAATATTGTCTCAGGGCATGAATTAGGAAGACATCTTCTTGAGTTCAAATCTAGCCTTAGATACTAGCTGTGTAACCCTAGGTAAGTCACTTAATACTTTTTGTTCAGTTTCCTCATCAGTAAAATCACCTGAAGAAAGAAATGGCAAACCACTCCAGTATCTTTGTGACTGAAAGATGGCTGAATGATAGCATTTATATATATATATATATATATATATATATATATATATGTATATATGTGTGTGTGTGTGTATACATATATATATATATACACACACATAATAGTTATTATTACTTGACCTTTGTTCTCAAAAGAACACCATCAAGACAGCAAGGAAGTGATTTAATGAAAAGTATTCAAATTGAATTTGAGTGAGGGGGCGCTGTGCTAGTGTGACTTTCTTCTCCCAAGTCACCTGGGTCCAGTGGCCAGATATACATCAGGATGACTGGAGATGCCCTGTATACAAAGCAATCAGGGTTAAATGGTCTTAAAGCATGGAGTGAGGAGGACTTGAGTTCATATCTGGCCTCAGACACTTAACAATTACTAGTTGTTTGACCCTGACTATGAGTGTGTCTATGTGTATCTGTGTGTTTGTATGCATGTATGGCTATGTATATGTGTATGTATGTATGTATGAGTGTATGTGTATGTGTATAAGAGAGACTTGGGGGTTTGAATACATATACAAATAGAAATAGAAAGATATTTATCTATATGTATACCATAGTTTTTACAGCTGTAAGGTGCATTAGAAGTCATCAGTACAAACCTTTCATTTTACATATAAAGAGTCTGAGGCTTCAAAAAACTCAATGAGTTACTGAAGGTCACATAGGGTATTGGGGAAAGAACTGGAGCTTAAACTTCCTGACTTTCCAGTACTCTGTCTGCTGTCTTTCTCTAACAGCCTAAACTGTGCTAATGGTTTTCCCATATTCCTGATAGTTTGACTTTCTGAAAGTTATAGATGATTCCTTATTAAATAACCATGCCATAAAGCAAATAGATTACTTCAACCTAAATCTCATTTAATAATATTCCTAAAGCAGTAGTTTCTGTCATTGTTCCATTCAGAAACTTTTAATGATTCCCCTATAGCCTGTTGAATCAAATTCCTTAGTCTAGCATTCAATTTCTTTTGAGTGGTCCCTACCTACTTCTCCATTCTTATGTCATACTTCCCACCAACACAAACTCTCCACCATAACAAATTGGTCTGCCCATTATCAGCTTATTTTCCCATCAACTCCACTCATTCCCTATTTAAATTCAGTAAGTATTTATAAGGCTATGCTGAGTGACAGTCTTAGTGCTAAGGATAAAAAAGATGAAACCAAATAATGCCTTCCCCTCAGTAGGTTTGCTTTCTACAGGGGAGAAACAGCACACATTCAAATGGGTAAATCCCTAATATATGCAAAGTGAATTCAGAAGAGATTCAGATTAGGAGGAGAGCACTTCATTTTAAGACTCAGGGTCAACAGGAAATGTTTGGGTAGGAAGTGGAACCCAAGAAGGGAGTTGGGAATTCTAAAGATAAAAGAAGGTTGGGAGGACCTCCTAGCTTCTTAGTTAGTCTCCTTAATTCAATCATCTTTTTACTCCAAATGAGTGAAACTCTGACCAAATATAACCCACTATTGAATAAATCCCACTTGTCCCTTTTACTTCTCAGATAAAACAACCACAACAATAATTCATTTAAAAGTTTGGCATTTAAAACTCTTCACAACCAGGATGTCTTCTACTTTTTCAGTCTTCTTACATATGAGGAACAGAGGGGGACTATGTTAAGTCACAGAGGTAGGATTTTAAGTCACACTAAGAGAATAACAAGTGTTTGGCACTTGGGACATATGAGGGAAAGTAATGTCAAAATACATTTTAGAAGGTATTCTAGGGTTGAGTTGGAAGAGGTTAAAATGACAAACAGGAATTTTCTAGAAATATAGATATTCTAGATATAAATATAGATATATAAATATAGATATTCTAGAAATGAAAAAAGTTCCTTCTTCTGAATGCTAAGAGTAACAGCTATTGACTCTAGCTACTCATTTGACATTTGACATAAGTTATTTTGTTGTTTACTCTTTATTTGCTCTTTCTCTCTGAGACCCTAGGCTTCTCAAATGTAAAGATCATGCTTCCTTCTCTTGTAAGTCCAGTAACTAATCAATACTGAATAAGTTGCTTTGATAACAGGATAATATCCCCAAACATAGAGGCACTCTTTACTGCCTGTATAAACTAGAACAGGTTATCAGTTTTGGAAGAGGTGGGGATAGAGGTGAAGATTAGTTCAGGTGAATGGCAGGTATCCTATAGGTTCAATTCAATTCAAACTCACTACATTAGGTCTCCCTTATGTGAGAGTTATAGTACTAGGGACTGAGGTTCCAATGATTGATACAATATAACACAGCTGTTAAGGAGCTTACAGGCTGAAGAAAGAAGCCCAACCATCTGAATACCAATCTCTATGAAACAAGGGAAAGTAGAAAAGAAAATATGAATAACTATCATGAATCTGCAGAGAGAGAGAGAGAGAGAGAGAGAGAGAGAGAGAAAGAGATGAAGAGAGGCGAGTGAGAAGGAGAGAGGAGGGGGAGAGAGAAAAAGAGATCAATTTTAACTTAACATATTCCAATTCAATCAATCAATAAGATATAATTATTTGATCAATTAATAATTGATTATATATCTATCTATATCTATATCTATATCTATATATCTATATTTATACCTATACCTATACCTATACCTATACCTATACCTATACCTATACCTATACCTATATCTATCTATATCTATACTTATACCTATACCTACACCTACACCTATACCTATACCTATACCTATACCTATACCTATACCTATACCTATACCTATACCTATACCTATACCTATACCTATACCTATACCTATCTATATCTATACCTATACCTATACCTATACCTACACCTACACCTACACCTACACTTATACTTATACCTATATCTATACCTATACCTATACCTACACCTACACCTACACCTATACCTATACCTATACCTATACCTATACCTATACCTATACCTATACCTACACCTACACCTACACCTACACCTATACCTACACCTACACCTATACCTATCTATATCTATATCTATGTCTATATCTATATCTATATCTATATCTATATCTATATCTATCTCTATCTCTATCTCTATCTCTATCTCTATCTCTATCTCTATCTCTATCTCTATCTCTATCTCTATCTCTATATCTATATCTATATCTATATCTATCTATATCTATATCATCTACATCTACATCTACATCTGTATCTGTATCTGTATCATTATCTATATCTATGTCTATATCTATATATCTAATATATATGCATATATATATCTGATTACATATGAAAGCACTTACTGTGTTCCAGCCCTAAGGGAAGCACTGGGAACATCAATACTAAAGTGAAACCACTCTTGAGGAGCTAACATTCTAAAAGGGGAGACAAAAATGTCCATATAGAAATATAAGAAGTACAGTCTCCAAGTACAGTCTCATTCTCTAAGAGCCAGGGCAGTTTTGTTTCCACTTCCAGATTCTAGAAGTTTCTCTTTTTTGGAAGTATCTTGATGAGTGTAAGGTACCCCTTCTCTAATACGAGTTCTCTTTCCCCACTGTTGTACCAGTGATTGGCACTCCCAAAGATTATTCCCTGCTCTTCTGATCATTGAGGCTAGGTTGGCTGCAGAATCTGCATGGCTTTCACTCTCAGAATCCCAGAGGTTCTTTCTCCTGACCTTTTGAAACACAAAAGATTGGCTGCTCCAGACTGATCTTCACCAAGAACAAACAACAAACTAGACAAAAGACGTGATACCATTTTGAGGGTGCTAGATAGCATTGTGGGGGGGAGTCCTTGGGGAGAGAGAAGGCAGCATGGTCTCCCCTTACAGTTTTGTCTTTCACAGAGACAACAAAGGAGTCAAACTAAGGGCAAAAATTCACCAAAAAATGTCCTTGAGTCAACTAAAGCTTTTTCTGGTTCCACAACAATCCAATCAAAGAAACTACTGTCCATGATGTGGTTAGCTGACCAGAACAAGTTGAAGAATGTTTATATAAGTTCCGCCTTTTCTCCAAGGCATTTGTACATAGGAAGGGTTTAATAAATTGCTTTGTTCAGTCATTAAGAATAGGAAGTGCACTAGTAGTAAAGGGGATGAGAAAGGATTTCTAGTAGAAGCTAGTGACTGAACTGAGCCTTGAAAAACTGAGATCCAAAGAATTAAAGGTGAGGAGGGGAATAAATACAAGGTGTGGCAGAAAAATCAGTTCAAAGGGATCAAGATGGGAGAAAGACTCTAGTGTGTTTTGTATCTTAAATATATTACTTTAGGTGGATCCCAGAGAGTGTGGGAGGTGGGGTTGAGGGACCATGTATAGGAAGCCTGAAAAGGTAGATGATAACCAGGTTGTGAAGAGTTTTAAATGCCAAACTTATAAAGGAATGATTGTTGTAGTTATTTTATCCCAGAAATAAAAGGGACCAATGGAATTTCTTGAGTAGAGTTTCACTCATTTGGAATGAAAAGGTGATTGAATAAGGGAGACTAACTAAAAAGCTAGAGCAAAAGTCCAGGTGAATTGTGATGATGGCTAGAATCAATGGTGAGCACTGGACAGATGAAAGAGACGTTATGGAAATAGAAATAACAAAATTGCGTGTGTAGTAAGTGAGACGAAGGAGTGGAGGCAAACCTGGGTGGCTGACTGCAAATTAGAAAATATCTTCAATGGTAATAGGGAATTTTTGTATCTATCAGGATTCACCCAGGGACAATAAGAATCTAGCTACAAAACAATCTTCACTGAAATAGACCTAAATAATTGGGGAAACATTCATTGCACTTGAGTTGGTCAAGTCAATATAATAAAAATGACAATTGTAACTAAATTAATTTACTTTATTCAGTTCAGTACAAATAAAACACTGAAAGAATATTTTATTGGCTTAGGGGAAATAATAATGAAATTCATATGGGGGTTATAAAGAATGTCAAAGGAAATAATGAAAAAAAGTGGAAAGGAAGAAAGCTTGATTGATGAAGCAGATTAATAATAAGTCAATAAACTTTTATTAAGCATCTCCTATATGTATAATTATGTATATAATATATGTATATATGTATATATGTATATATATGTATATATGTAATTATGTATAAATATGTATAATTAGTTGAGTACTGGGGATACAAAAAGCAAAGCAAAACTAATTGATATACTCAAGAAATACTCAGTCTGAGGACAGTAGGGGAAAACACAATGCCAACAACTATATACAAATCAGTCACATACATATTGAATTGGGAATGGTATCAGAAGAAAAGCACAAAGATTAGGGGAAAGAGGTTTCTTGCAGACGATAGCACTTTAGTTGAGACTTAAAGGAAGTCTTTGAAGTTAGGAGATGGAGATTAGGTATACAACATATAGCCTCAGGTTAGGACAGTGTTTGATTAGCCTGATGACTCCAGTCACTAGGAGAGGAAATCACTATTTAATAAAAGCTTCATTTCTTGAACATCAAACTAGCAGAAATTACATTCCTTATACCCAGATAAACTCCAAATGTATTCATGAACTCTATAAAGTCATCATAAGCAAATTAAAAGATCAAGGAAGAAAGGACCTTTTGTATTCATGGATAGGGGACAGTAGATAACCAAACAAGTGATAGAAAGGATCATACAAAATAAAATGATATATTATGATTATTTATAATTTAAAAGTCTTTGCTCAAAAAAGCTAAATATTACAAGTTAAAAAGAAATGGATAACTGAAAAAAAGGATTTTCAACAAATTTCTCTGATAAAAGTCTCATATCTATGATAAATAAAGGAATTGATTGAAATTTATAAGTCTAAGAGTCACTCCTTAATTTGTCTCCAAAGGATATGGACAGTTTTATTTTCTTTTTAAAAATATTTTATTTATTTAAGGCAATGGGATTAAGTGACTTGCCCAAGGTCACACAGCTAGGCAATTATTAAGAGTCTGAGGCTGGATTTGAATTCAGGTCCTCTTGACACTAGGACTGGTGCTCTATCCACTGTGCCACCTAGCTGCCCCTTAAGGACAGTTTTCAAGGGAAGAAATGAAGCTATAAATAATCAAATAAAAATGCTTAAATCACTAATAATGAGAGAAATGCAAATTAAGTAACTTTGAGGCTACAACTCTATGAGAATGACAAAGATGACAAAAGATGATAAAAAGAAAAATGTTGGTGGGACTGTGGAAAAACGAGTTTGTTAGTTCACTCTCAGTGGAGATATTTTCTAGCTATTCTGAAAAACAGTTTGCATCTATTTCCATAAAGTTACCAAATTCTCCATACCATCTTACCCAGGCTATACTACAAGTAGGTCTATTTCTCAAAAGAAATCAAAGAAAGAGGAAAAGGATGTAAATATATAAAATTATTTATAACAACTCTTTACATGGTGGCTAAAACTAGAAAATATCGGATGGGACAAATTGTGGTAAACGAGTGTAAAATAATATTGTATTATAAGAAATAATAAAATAGGCAATTTCAGAGAAAACTGGGATGACTTCTAGGAACTGTTGCATGATGAAGTGAACAGAACTAGGGGAAGAATTTATATAATTAAAATTTTATATAGAAAAAATTTGAAAGACTTTGAAACTTCAATCAATGCAAAAATAAACTATAAGTCCAAAATAATGAATATTTACTATAACACTCACCTTTTGATTGAGAAGTATTGGAAAGGACATGCATTTTTGGACATGTTTTGCTGGGCTGGTTTATTACGAATTTAGAAATGTGTTGTTGGGAGGGAGTTGTTTTTAAATTTGCTCAATAGCAGAAGAAGGGATAAAATAATTAAATTAATTTTAATGCTGGTTAATTAAAAAATAGAAAATTTAAAACTGATTGCATAGTTCAGAAAAGGTTTGAGAGAGAGATAATGAGCTTGAATCATGTTGAGTTTGGGATACTTTATGGTATGTCCAGTTTAAAATATTCAGTATGCAATTCATGATGTGGGATTGGAACTCAGGAAAATGTCTAGGACTAGTTGATAATTGATCCCATGAACTCTGATGAGGGAAATGTCTGTTGAGACATGTTTGAGACATTTACTCACCAAACTGAGTTTTTCTGATTCCAGGATGAGTAAAAAAGTAGAAAGAGAAAAGAGGACCCAGGAAAGAGCCTTAGTGGGTTTAATATAGATCAAGATCTAGCAAAAGAGATTTATAAATAGTTGTCAGATAGGTAGTAGAGAGCCAAAGGAGAGCAATATCATGAGAAGATCAGAGGGGATGGGATTTATACATGTGAAAGCATTGACTGTGGCAAAGAGAAGAATTGTTTCTTTTACAGGGAATAAGTTAAGGGAGGCAATACTGGGGAATCAGACTGCTTCAATTCCAGACTGATTACTCTGCCCCACATAAAGAGACCATCTCACTGAATGGGCCCATGCCTGGGATCACTATATCTTAAGGAGCCACAGTCATGCTACTCTTTTTACTTCCTGCTTACTCTCCCATCTGTTCCACCTTCACAGTTGCCTTTCCTCCAAACTTTTTATATTTTGCCTTCCCCTATTTTAATGTAAGTTCCTCGAGTGGAGGGACTATCTTGTTTTCATGTCTTTTACTACCCAACATTTAGAATGCCTGATACATAGCAAGCAATTAAAAATGTTTTCTCTGTTGTTCTTTTAGGGGCTAGCTAGGCTGGTGTAGTGGATAGAGTCCTCATCCTGGAGTCAGGAAGACTCACTTTGGTGAGACATTTACCATTTGTGTGACCCTGGGCAAGTCACTTAATCCTGTTAGTCTCATTTTCCTTATCTGTAAGATGAATTATAGAAGGGAATAGTATACCACTCCAGTACCTTTGCCAAGAAAACCCCAAATGGGTCACAAAGAGTCGGACATGACTCAACATCAACAACGAAAGGAATTAGAGAGCTCATAGAAGATATAAAGGACAGAGATTTGGAAAGGTAGAATTGAGATAGAAGAGAATGAGAGGGTAGTCAGTAAGGGTGGAGAACTAGATCTGCTTTTTAGTAGTCTGAGATAAATATCACAGGAAACAGAGAATGAGAGGGAATGAGAAGAAGTTGAAGGTTCTGGGCCTCGTCTTGCCTTTTTCCTTTGACTCAAAGCCTCCATGTCTCCTCTCATGACCTATTAGGGTGTAAGCAGAGGTGCCTGCAACCTCAGGGAAGGAGTGGAGCTGGAAGCTTAATCAACAGGTAACTCTGTCTTCTAGGAACAAGACCCTGGGTCTTCTGATTTGGGAGATCAGAAAAGTCTGCATGGAGGAAGTAAAGTCTTGGAAGCCCAGGAACCTTTAAGAAAGTAAAGAATGCAAAAAAGATGAAGGCTGATCAGGGATTGAGAATCCATTCCAGAGTTTGGAGATAGAATGAACAAAGGAAATATGACAGAGAGAGTAGGAGAGGAACTGAGGAGGTAGAGTAGATAAACTATCTGGTTGATTGATTCAAATTTTCATTTTTCTCCTTGTGGTTTCGTTGATCTACTGAATTTCCTTTCACCTTGGTCATTGAAAAGGAACAGATTGAGAATGAAACAGAGGTTGGTAGTGGGTGGCAAAGTCGAAGGTGAAATAAAATAAATGTTTTCTTCTATTGGCTTATAATTTTTTTTTAATTTCTAGAGAACCTCTACTGTAAAGAAGATGATAATGGGAGTTGAAGGTCTTTTATTCATGCTATTCCAATCTATTTTGAAAATTATAAAGGTGAAAATGATTCATACAGGAATAACTGCCAAACATTTGCTTATTGAAATTAAGTATAAATAATTACTAGGTAGATGAATTTGCATCTACATAATCTCCTGGTTTCACAAACATAATTTTCTGTAAAATTCAGGGGACACATTTGCTCTTTTGACAGATATTGTCTGCTACAGGACAGGGTATTTTCCCCTGTCTACAGAAATATAATGATAGTTCTGCTATTTGCTGTAATGAATAGGTTGATTAACTTATAGTCAGAAGTGCTGAGGTTTACCTTCCATCTTTACTGAGGACAGGAAGACCTATGTTTACTTCCTACCTCTGATATTCACTAATACATATAGTAGTCTGACTTTAGCCAAGTCACTTGGCCTCAGTTTTCTTATCTGGAAAATGGGGAAAATAATAAACAGTAGTATGTACCTTATAGGACTGTCATGAAGTTCAAATGAAACAGTGTACAGTCTTTTGTAAAATCTTTAAGTACTATGTATGTACCAGTTGTTAACATTACTGAAAATTGAACTGATTCTTCTTTTGTTCTGGCCTTGTAGATTTGGGCTTCTTTTATGAGTTTGTTTGTTAAATACACACACACACACACACACACACACACATACATACACCCTGATGTACACACTCACACACCACTGAAAAAAAAAAGCCCACCCATTCAAATAGAGCCCAGTTTGGAGCTGGCATTTATTTGCTGAAGTAAAGTCAGTTAAATGTTTTGATGTCATTAATTACTCCCTTCAAGATAACTTCAGAAGATTGTACAAGTTAAGAAAATCAGGACAATCTGTCTCCTCTCAGGATGTCATTCAACAACATTTAGCTTTTATTATTTAGCTGAGAGTCTGGGTATATTTTAATGGGGATGGGGGTGGGGATGAGGAAACCTTTTCTCTGTGATCCTTCAGAACCATCTGGAATGCACATGAGATTAGTTGGCTACCATTGTCTCTCCAAATCATCAGGCTGTTGTTCCAGGTGTGTGAAGTGCCTGTGTGGCTTAGGTTTAATGCTTGATTTTCATTCTGCCCAACAGCTTTGTCCTTTATTCTCTAAGGGATGTGTTTTCAATACCACAGGAGATTTCATTATGCTCCACCAAATATATCTTTACAAACATCAGTTCAACTGGTGCTAGTCCTCAGGTGGGTTATGGGAATGGATGGGAAAAGGGCAATGTGTAGGCCCTGGGACTTTTCAAAAGTAGCATTATTTCAACAGAAGGATAGATTTCTTTAATCACCCCCCCCCCCCCAAAAAAAGAAAAAGAAATTCTTTCTTCCACCATTAATCATGAAGCTACAGAGTTCTCAAGGACAAAGCCAAAGCACACCATGAGTGAGGTACAGGAAAGCAGAACAGGAAAATAAGAAAGGCTAAATTGAATGAATGAGCATGAAAAAAGCAGATGGCCATAAAGGACAGTCCTTTGCAGGAGAGCAGAGGACCAACAGCAGCTTATCTACCTTGGAGTTAACATTTATCCCCATCAGACTGGTGAAAAAAAAAGATGAACAAAGGTCACACCATTACTTGCTCATTTGATCTTGTTTAATTCAGAAAACATGCATTACATTGAAATTAGTATTCTTTCATTTACATGTTCATTAGAGTTTAGGAAAACTCTGTCTCTTGCTAGACACTGACTCTTCTCATTGGAGGGTCCTTCTCCATTAAAAATACCATCAATAGCTCCAGGGAAAAGCTCCAGGGTTTTTAGGGGGTGCTGTCAATCATCAAGAAATCCTGTAGTTCACAGGATGGAAGTTATGTCCTATTTATTTACCTGCCAGGAAGTAACAGGAAATGGAACTGAGTTCACTAAGGACAAGGGTACAAGTATTCAACCTAGGGTTTAACTCTGAAAGTCACCTCAAAGACTGGTTAATCCAAGGCTCTGAGAGATTGTGTCTTGTCCAAGATTATATATGCAGTTGTGATCCTGGCAGAGGTGAGATTTGAACACAGGTCCTCTGGCTCCAGAGCCAGAATCCATTTATTTAAAAGTAATTGCAACTTAAACACAAAAGAGTATTTCCATATTCATGAACATACAAATACATCTATTTATCTATTCATGAATCTGTTTTATTTTTCCCTTTGGAGGCAATTGGAGTCAAGTGAATTACTCAGGATCACATAGCTAGTAAGTAAAGGAGTCTGTTTTTGGCCCTCTATCCACTGGTCATCTAGTTGGTTTGTTGATTCAGGGTCCTGAAATTTAAAAACTGGTAGCACTTAATATTTCTTTAGCAGGTAGGAACAAATTAATATAGTTTCTGGTTAGAATAACTAGTTTAAATAGGAAGCTACCAATATGAATGAATGTTTGAATGAATTAATGAGTAACAGTTTCCCTACACCTACCTTCATCCCTAAACTCATGGAGCATGCTTTGAGATAATCTCTGCTCAATACTTGGAAGCATCATAGAAACTTGAGGAAGCACATATCATATGCTTCATAGTTGGACTGTACTCCCAACCGGTTGTTTAGCTGGAAAAGTAGATGAAGTACAGTGCCATATCAGACAAAGTAAATGATTTCTATTCAGCAGCTCTTTTGGTTTTACTCTTCAGACAACGAGATATAATTTTAGGTGGAGAAGGAAGTCCTTTTATATCCCAATATAACAACATCCCACACCCCTACATGGATCAGAAGCTCAGCTAACTGGGCTTGTGTGTGTGTATGTGTGTGGGGGGCTCTGCTGCTTCTGTCTCTCTTGTGCATCTTCTTCCTTTAGCATCAACCTTGTGAACATGGAAAGATCTTGAAAGGTCTGAGTATGTGGGAAAGAGGCAACAGCAGTTATCGGAGCAGCTGCCATTGTAGTAGTTATGGGAGTAGCTGACTGGAGTGAACAGTTGCCATTAGAGAAATCTGGAAAAATCTTAGTGTTTGGATTCAGTGGAGGCAAATGCAAAATGGCTTATTAGTAGCTTTGTAAAGAAAGGAATTAACAATGAGGTTTGAATTATACTACAGGGGAAAAGTTATTGTTCTGCTCATTTTATGATTCTTTATTGTTGAGTATTCCTTTTTCTGTGTGAGAAGGAGCTACTGGTTCCATACTTGATTTATGCTATATATATATATATATATATATATATACATATATATATATATATATATATGCATATGTATATAAAATTCATTTTTATTATCCTTTACTTCTTCCTCTGTGGGAGGATGCTAGACTAGAGGGGAAGGAAGTAAACATTATTGAGGGTTTACTATAATCTAGGCACTATATCCTATAAAAATTAGCACCTGTGAAACTCTCAACAACTCTAGTAAGTGGATATTATTATCAACCTTATTATATAGTTGAGGAAAGTGAGGCAAACAGAACTTAAGGGTCACACAGGGAGGAAGTGTCTGAGACCAGATTTTAACTCATGGCTTCCTGACTTCAGGGAAGCTAGGTGGTCCAGTGGATAGAGTGTTAGGTTTGGAGTCAGGAAGACTTATCATTCTAAGTTCAAATCTGGTCTCAGATGCCTCCTAGTTGTATGACCCTGAGCAAGTCTCTTAACTCTGGTTGCCTCAGTTTTCTCATCTGTAAAGTGAGGTGGAAAAGGAAATGGCTCTTCAGTATCTTTATCAAGAAAACCCCAAATGGGGTCATGAAGAGTTGGACATGAATGAACCACAACATAGCAATTTCCTGACTTCATGTCCCAGTGCTCTATTCACTGCACCTTTCAGCTTCTGTAAAATAGATCTGTTCTTTTAGGGTTCTCGGGTAGGAGTAGAAAGAAGCAGTGAATAACTTAATTCTCCTAATATGAAGTAAACAACTCAGTGAATCCAGGACAAAGCTCAAAGACAAATAAAAAAAGGGATTGGCCTTGTGGCTTCAGTTAAGTGGGATCCAATGAGTCATGATGCTACAAGTAAATGAAAAACATGTATTAAGTCCTTACCATCTTGCAAACAGTAGGCAAAACCCTGGGTTACAAGTATGAAGTTGCGACCGTCCTTGCCTTCAATGAACTTACATAATAATTGCATCCACAACACATATAAAAGAGTGATAAAAAGGGAAGGGTCCTATGGTGGACAGTGAGTAGAACAGTTGAGCATTCCATTAACATATCATTTTCTGAGGCAATGGTAGTGGTGACTTCTTGATAGTTTTCAGAATAAGAGGTAGAGAGTGGGGAGTGTTGGTAAAGGGCCAGACAGGTGGCAAAGTGAGAAATGATCACGTAAAGATGAAGATACAGGAATACAAAGCCGAGCTGCTTAGCTTCTCCCAGACATAATCTCTGATGGTCCATTTTGGAGACTGGGGTGGTGAAAATTACCTTAGTAACAGTGAGGTCACATAGTATCTCCAGTCTTCTTTTCATTATGTCTCAGATTTTGCATCCTTTCTGCACCTCCTCCTCCCCTTGGATTTAGTCAACATAAAGAAATTTTGGGGGTTGCTAGCCTCTGATTGGAAAACAAAACTTGACTCTAGTTACAGCTTTGGAAAATAATCTTTCTTACAGGAGACCCTCCCAAACTTGCTTAGTAAGGAAAGTCTCCAGGGAGCATCTTTTCTTCCCTTCCCCCAAAAATATTTGGAGAGAAATTTAGGTAGATGCTCTTGTATTCTAGCTCTATGATATTCAACGACTGAATGGTAGATCTGACAAAAAAATAATTTTGAATTTGCATTGATAAATTAATAATCTTCCCTCATCCCCAGACAAAAAGGATAAAGCAAAACAGAGATAAGAATGCATAATTGGTCTTTCCCAATCATGGCTGGTATTCTAGTTGTCACTAACTTTTTATAGGTTTGAACCAGCAGCCCTGAATTACCAGGTAATCTTTGTATCTTATGAATTTTTCCCCTGGTAGTCAAAAAACAAACTCTTTTCCCATTTTTCTTAAAGAAGTATCCCATTAGGCAATTTATTCACCTTAGGGGGAGTTATATTAAAATAACCAGGTGCAGTCAATTTCTTAAGAGTGTATTTCTGGGTAATTATTCTGCATCTTAGACAGCATGAAGCCCAGTTTGAATCTAACCAGCACAAAGGTATAGTCGTTTTCTGGGAATGTGCTGGTGCTTATGAATTACTGAGACTGTCAAAATGAATTTATAAATCTGAAATCAGATGAACAGTCATATCCTTGCACTTATTGGACATAACTGTGACAACCCTCAGGGGCAGTCCGAGAGCTTTACATGGGTTTTGCATCTTCTAGAGTCACCTCATAATTAAAAGGCAATGGTATCAGAATAGGTCATTGTAGGTTAGCAAGACCCTGCAGTTAGGAAAATGGCATGGCAAAACCATGGCATTCAGAGAAAATAAATTTTAAGAGCAGACCTACTGTGTGAGCTTTGATCAATTACAAACTACTGATAATTTCTTTTAAGGCAATACTAATATTAATGATTAATTATTATATTGATATGAAGCATATTAATATATTAATAATAATGAGATGCATCAAGTTGTAGTAGACAGATTGTGGATACATGAATGGCTGGGTTCAAGTCCTACCTTTGGCACATATTTATGTGGTCATAGGGATTTAACTTCTCAGTCCCCCTGGAGACTAAGATGGTAAGTTGTGACGCAAGTGTCAAGATGCAGTCACAGTGGGAGTTCTCACCAATAATTTAAAATTTTTATAATAATTTAATAATTTTCACAAATTACACTGAGATGTTTTCCCTTGGAAAACCATGTTATCCCAAGTACCTACACCACAGATCTTGTTAGCCTTATGTCCTCCAGAAAGAATTCATTTATTCCTATAGACCAAACTCAACTACTCTATTAGAAAGTCTTTCTTCCAAGGCCATCAAATCAAGCTCTGGTTCTTCAAAGTTATCAGATTTATTTAGAAAGGAAGGGCTTAGAAATTAGACCTGCCATTTCCTCAGAACTCCAAAGATGAGGAAACTTTTACTGATCCAGGTTTGCATCTTTGCAAATTATATCTTAGAGAATTGCCTAGAACACTATAAAAGTGTCTTGGCCAGGGTCACTCAATAAGAGGGAAGACTTGAATCCAAAGCCTGAATCTTCTGGTGCTTCAGGAGACCCTATACCCACTGTGCTCAACTACCTTCTCTGGAAGGCTGAGTGGGAACAATATAGAACTAAAGAGTGGGAACAATATGGAACTAAAGAGCCTACTTACTTAATGTGAGACTGATTGAGTTGTATGTAAAAGTATGTTTCAGAATTACTCTTGAGAGGTTTGTATTAGCTGCACAGTGATGGAACATTAAATGTATAACCAGAAGTGCTAGTTCAAATTCTCTGTCACACTGGACAATTCATATACTTAGGAAGTAGGGAAGTCTTTAACATCTCTGAGGCTTAATTTCTCCATCTGTCAAAATGGAATAATAATGGGGATTAATTTCTCCATCTGGTAAATGGGGATAATAACCGTCTTCAATAGGCTGTGAAATCAAATGAGATAATGTATGAAAAGCATTTTGAAAACCTTTGTTGTTGAGCCATTTCAGTTTCCCCATGATCCCATTTGAGGTTTTCTTGGCAGAGATATTGGAGGGGTTTGCCATTTCCTTCTCCAGTTCATTTAACAAATGAGGAAACTTAGGCAAACAGTGGTAGGTGACTTGCCAAGGGTCATACAACTTGAAATTATCTGAGGCCAGATTTGAACTAAGTCCTCCTGACTCCAGGTCCAGCCCTCTATCCACTGTAGTATCCAACTGCTCTTGGAAACCTTAAAATCCTGTATAAATGTGACCTATTATTATTGCCACAGGTGCCTCAGTGATGTTTCAGTTTAAACCAAATGACTTGCCACTTCTTGTGATAGTACAGTTGGATCAGTAGTTCTATGTTTTGTACTTCAAATCTTGATTGGGTTTAGCCAATTCACATAAGAAAATGGGAAGAATGAAAGGAGTGAAGAAATTGGCCAAAAGTCTCTCAGAGAATGAATGTCATTGAGTGATGAACTGTTCCTGAGTGATGAATTGTTTCAGGACTTTGGACCCAAGAGGCTGAAAGGGATCTGAGATTTGGCATCATAGGATTACAGAACTGTAAAGATAGATGGAACCTGAGATGGTGTCTAGTTTGACTTATGTCCAAAAAGGACGAGTGGCTAAGTGAGCATTGATCCTCTGCTTGAAGATCCTAGGGGTGATGCTACCATTGCTGCAACCCTGTGTAGGCAGCACTCCCTGCCTTTCCTCCTCCTGATTCACACCGAGGAGTAAGTCAGCTAGGAAGCTGCTCCACTTGCCATGGCATTCAAAGACACTGACAAGACACTCGTGGAGCCCCAAGTGGCCATCCACTGGGTCTGTAGCACCCTCACCAGCCACAGTGTGAAGTCACTGGAGAAAGTGTGTGCCGATCTCATTGGAGGAGTCAAAGAAAAGAGCCTGAAAGTGAAGGGACCTATTCGAATGCTCACCAAGACATTTGCAGTGAAGGTTCAAAGACTTGGGCTCAGTTCCAGATGAGAATCCCCAACACCTTGTTAATTTGCACAGCCCTTCTGAAAGTGTTAAGTAAATCACTTCTATCAGCATTGAACCAGGTAGAAGCTGAAGTCACCATTGCAGATGCCTAATCAGTCATCTCTTTTAATAAATTGAATGCAAGTATTGAAAAAAAAGATTTCCTAGGAGGGGCAACTCATCCACTCCCAAAACAGCCCATCTCAACTTTAGAGCAAACACTTGTTGGGAAACCTAAATTTCCTATTTTTTAAGGTCAGTCCCTTGGTCTTGGTTCACCTATGATGTGAAAAAAAGCAGGTCTAAACCACCACCTCCACCCCTGGACTCTTTTGATCTTCATTATAACTTTGTAAGGTAGGAGCCATTATTATCCTCATTTTACAGCTGAAGAAACTGAGGCAAACGTGAGCGTACTTAAAATGGGACACGGTCATCATGTCCCACTTGCCTCCTGAGTCTTCTTTTCTCCAGCCCTGAACATCCCTAGTCCCTTCAAATGATGCTCAACAGATATAATCTTAGGTTCTTCATAGTCTTCTTGTCCTTCACCATATGCTATCCAACAGGTCAATGCTATTCTTTAACTATGGCATGAGATGTGATCTGATCAGGGCAGAATGCAAAGGAACTCTCACCTCCTTGTATTTGGAAACTATGCCTCTTAAGGACAGCTAGGTGGTATAGTGGTTAGAATTCTAAACCTCATCTTCCTGAATTCAAATTTGATCTCAGACCCTTAATAGCAGTGTGACCCAAGGCAAGTCACTGAACAGTTTCCTCACCTGTTAAATGACCTAGAGAAGGAAATGACAATTCACTACAGTATCTTTGCCAAGAAAATCTCAGATTGGTCATGAAGAGTCAGACACAACTGAACAATAATAATGCATATTTTAATACAGTCCAAAATAACATTACCATTTTGACTACAAATGCTGACTCATATTGACCTGGCAGTTCATTAAGCACCCAAAATCTTAAAAAAACATTAAAAAACCTAGTTTCTATCTCTGCCCCCTCTTTTACTTGTGATATTGAATTTTGTAATGAATTCTGTTCATATTGAATCATATTGAGCATATGGTCCACTAAGCCTCCCACATCTGCTTTCTAATTCTCTTCCCCCCACCCCACATCTTACAGAAGTGAAGTTGAACTTTCAGATTCAATTATCCCTTCTGAGTTTCATCAGAATAGATTCTGTTAAGATCTGTTAAGATCTTTCTGGATATTGGCTCTGTATGTTAGATATCCCTCTAAGATTTGTGTTGTCTACAAATTTGATGAGTACAGCATTTATACTTTATTCAAATCACTAAGAAAAATGATAGACAAGCATAGATTCCTAGGACATTTTACTGGAGACCTCCTATCAAATTGACTTTGAACCATTTAGGATGAGTAAGACTTCAGCTAGTTGGCTGGTATGGAATCCATCAGACTATGTTGTTTTTATTCCACATCTTTCCATATTGTCCATAAGAATAGTATGAGACACTTTACTCAATATTTTATTAAGATTTATTTAAATTTTATCATTTCGATGATCTATCCAATTTAGTAACTGGGTCAAAAAAAGTAAATAAATTTTCAATGAGATGATAAGCATTTATTTTCTCTCTCTTCCTGCTGCTTCCCACTAAGGAACACCCCCCCCAATCTTTGTTAGAAATAAATACAAACACATGAACACATACATATATATGTATATGAACATATACAATTAAAACAAATTTCTCCACTGACTATTTAAAAATGTATTTCATTCTGCATCTTAAGTTCATCACTCTCTGCTAGTAACAGTATAACATCTACCCTTTGGAAACACTCTTGGTTATTGCAGTGATGATCAGAGTATTTAAACCTACCAGAGTTGTTTGTGTTTACAATGTTGTTTTTGTAGAAATTGCTCTTATTCTGTTCACTGTACTTTGCATCAATTTATGAAAATCTCAAGTTTTTCTGAAACTGTCCCCTTTCTCAATTTTTATTTCATTAATTCATATGTCATAATTTGTTTATCAATTCCCAATTCATAGATATTCAATATTTTGTCACAACAGAGAGTTGTTAAAAATATTTTTGTATATATGAAGATGCTTTTGATGAAAGTATGCTGGCATTTTTAGTCATTGCTCCACTTTCTAGATGTCTACTGTCTAGATGTAATCTCTTCCAGAGTTTTTCTAGGAATCAATGATAAATCTCTGAGCCTACAGGTTACAGAAACTATTCTCTTCTATTTTGTGAAAATTAGGTCATTGCACCTCTCCATTCCTGTGGTATTATTCTTGGTTTCCATGATTTTTCAAATATCACTGAAAGGAATCAGCAGTCATATCTGTCAGGTCTCTCAGTGTTCAAGATCACAATTCAAGAATGAATAAACTAAAAAAAAAGTTTATAAAGTACTGTGTTGCTCAGTCATGTCTGACTATCCGTGCCCCTGTATAACATTTTCTTGGCACAGATACTAGAGTGGTTTTCCATTTCCAAATCCAGTGGATTGAGGTAAACAGAGGTTAAGGAACTTGCTCAGGGTCACATAGTTTGTGAATATTTTGGATTTTGAACTCAGGTCTTACTGATTCCAGGCCCAGTACTCTATCCACTATGCCACCTAGCTACTATCAAAGTGCCAAGTACTGTAAATCCAAAATCCATGGTGTACTGGAGCTAATGAGAGCCAGTTGTTCATTTTTTCAGTGTGAGCATTTACACCTTGGAAATCAGCAACCAGAGAGTTAATTGTTAAACATTTGCTATGTAGCTTTTGATATAGGAAAATAAGAAAAAAAATGATAGCCCCTATTCTTAAGAAGTTCTAATGGAGGAGACAATAATAGAGCTTCAGTGGTCCAAAAGCCTATGAGACTTGAATTCATCAAAGAAAAAGAAGTCCATGTTGAGGAGAGGATACATACTCCTATGAAGCAACTATTTCTAATGTAACACAAATTATATCAAGCAGACAACAATATTCTGTACCTGCTTCAACTATTTCTAGATATTAGTTATTATCTATTATCTAAGACATGGGGAGAATTTTTCCTTAGAGGCTAATTAATTTCCCAGTGGGGTTTTGCAAGGTGAAGAGAATGAGAAAACAGGCTAACCCCTATTATTAGAAGGCAGGCTCTTCCCAGGATCCAACTTGGTCCAAACCCTATGCCAGAACATAAAGGTCACTTGTAGTACCATACTCCAGGTTCTCTCAAAGAGAAGCATCATGGAGTCAGTGAGGTACACAATTGAACAGAGGTAAAGCTCACAAATCCTTAAAGGGGAGCCCTCCAAACCAAGGCCTTTTCCCTCAAGTTTGCAGAATGAAGAAGCTGTTATGGTTATACATTATTGTTTTCAACCTCACCCACATACCTGGATAACAACACTTCCAATAGCATCATCTTCTCTTAAAAAGGATGGCAATATACCAGCTTTTGTTAGCTGGCTGAAACCTAGAGACAATCACATTTACTAAACCTGGTGAGTTTTAAAGGCAGATGGCTATAGCTTTGGGCTAGCTTGTGTTGTAAAGTAATCTTACAGCTGAGAGTCCTTCACAGAATAATATCTTTTGCCCATGGATAGCCGAGTTTAATGCAGCTTTATATAAAATGGAAGAAACTTATTATTAGGAAAATCTAATTGCTACTCAACAGATCAATCAGGGTATTTATAGGAGAATAGACTCTTTGGCAGGCATTATTGCCTAATCATTCCACTGGTGTGGATTTAATGTTATAAGGGCCACTACAATCATGAAAAACTCATGTGTGAAGGTGAGCAATTTGATAGCTTCTAAACAACCAATGGAAACCATTAAAGGGAATAAAAGTTCAGTACTATTTTTGTAAAAGAAGGGTGTGTATGTGGATGTGGTAGGAGCGGGATTAAGAGTAATTAAGGAAATCAGGGTGGTGACACCAAATCATTCAGGCAATTGAGTGAAACAAGTTATTTTAAGAGAAAATATTTCATTCAACCCAGATATTTTATACTGCATAGGCACTTGCTCATTTATTTAAATGCATGTTTGTTTTTTTTTAAAGGCAATTCTAATTTCTTTTGATTGGGACCTTCTTCCATGTTGATCTGAACTTTTCCATTTTACTGACAGTGTTGCCTCAGGGATGGAAGGGTTCAGTTATTTATCTAGGAGCACATAGCCTATTTATACTAGAACTGGGACTCAAATCCAAATTTCTCCTGTGTCTGAAGTCAATCTGATATTCACTACATCACGCTGTAGGGGCAGGTAGATGGTGTATGGACGATGAGTCAGGAAGACTCAACTTCCTGTGGGATCCTGGGCAAGTCACTTAACCCTGCTTGCCTCAATTTTCTCATCTGTAAAATGAACTGGAAAGGACAGCAAATCACTCCATATCTGACAAAAAAACCCAAATAGGATCAAGAAAAGTTGGACCTAACTGAAAGTAACAAAATTATACTCTCTCCTTTTTTCTCTTTCTTCATCTCCATCTCCCTTTCTTTTTCTTTTTTCTCCTTCCTTCCTTCCTTCCTTCCTTCCTTCCTTCCTTCCTTCCTTCCTTCCTTCCTTCCTTTTTCTTTCTTTCTTTCTCTCTTTCTCTTTCTTTCTCTTTCTCTTTCTCTCTCTTTTTTCTCTTTCTCTCTTTCTCCTTCTTTCTCTTTCTTTCATCTTTCTTTCTCTTTCTCTCTTTCTTTCTTTCTTTCTTTCTTTTCTTCTTCTTTCTTCTCTTTCTTTCTTTCTTTCTTTCTTTCTTTCTTTCCTTTCTTTCTTTCTTTCTTTCTCCTTTAGTTCTTCCCTTTCCCTCCCCCCTCCATCTCTGTCTCTATCTCCATCTCTTTCTCTGTCCTTGACTCTTCCTTTTATACACACACACACACACACACACACACACACACAAAATCCCTGATGATTGACTAAGATTTTAATTCGATTACCCACAGCTGATGATGCTGTTGAAAGAGTTGAATTCTCTCATACATTCCAATTGTTTGTCTTTATTCAATGTTATTAAGAACCTATTTTCAAACAACTAAGGTTACAGCTGTACATTTATTTTTTTTTTTCATTCATCAGATGGGGCTAATTTTCTTTTAAATGAGAAACATTCAGGGGAAAAAAAGTGGATATATTATCCTTGATTTATGAAACTTGGTTTGGAAAAAAGTGTGGCAGAGCCATAAGGACAAAAGTGGGATGGGCCTTGCCCCAAGGTGTCGAAACTTAGAAGGCTCCAAGAGTACTATATACTGGTTTGGCAAGTTAAAAACAAAATGAAAAACAAAAAAAAAAACCCTTTGCTTAGCATCTAGGTAGTGAGACTAATTAGTTAAAATTGGAAGCTGCTAGATGGCAGATGAGAAAAAAAGAAACTTCCTTCCCTTAATGACTGAACTCTATACAAGTTCCCTCCCTAGCCTGGCCCCTGAAGCATCCTCCCTGATGTTAGCCTCATGATATCCCAGGATCTCTCCTTTTGAACTCTTCCCCTGTTCCCAACTCAGGTATACTAAATTTTTCATTATTTTTGTGGTTACCTTTTATTCTAACTTGAACTGATTGCATTTTGTATTACTTGCATTAGGCATCAGAACTTCAAGTTACAACTCTGAATGATAGTCATTAAGTGCCCTACTAACCCCAATGCTTCATTATCCATTTAGTCATAAGACATTTTTAGACCAATAGATCATTGATTCAGTTGAAATGAGCATCCCAGCTTTTTATGAAGTTCAAATAAATTGACTACTTAGTGCTTGTGAAGTCCCTCAAAAATGCCCTACTGCTTAAATGTTATATTACATAGTTGGGCTTTACTTTAGATATCTAATTAAACTTATTTCAAGGATGTCTAATCTCAAGATAAGCAGATTCTTCCCATAATGCATATCAGATTCTCTTTTACTAAGAGCATGTTTGTGTTTGTTCAGTGGAATATTACGAAAACATTTAGCTATTTGAAATCTCTAAATAATTTCTATCTTTTAGCAAGCACAGATTTCCCCATTCCTAGGAAAACCTCTTGACCTTACAAAGATATCTAGCTTCTTCTTTCATTCCCTCCCAACGTTGTTTTGGGGAAAAATGTGACTTTACTTCTTTACCAACCATTCTTTTTAACCCTTTGCAATCTGACTTCTCTACCCCCAGGTCCCCATCCACTTTACTGAAATTATCTAGGGTCAACATATGTTTCTTTTGCATATTCTTTCCTTCTTTGGCTTTAGAGATAACACTCTGATTCATCTTCTAATTCTATAGCCATGTCTCTCTCTTTCCTTCACTGACTCCTTATTCTTTTTTCCTCACTCCCTTAAGTTTGATGCCCATGATGATAATATCTTTGGTCCTCCTTTCTTTCTTCCTTAGTCATCTCATTTGCTCCTGTGGGTTCAAATATTATATCAACTCAGATGATATCTTAACTCTGTCCTCTCTCCATTTTCAAATAAGCATCTCTAACTGTCCCTAAGACATCATTTAAGAGAACCTCCTAGTGTCAAGAAATTCTAAAGTCATGTCTGAACTGAGCATACTTTCAAAGAATGTTACTTTTAATACAGTTTTATCTTTCTCTTTCAACTTGTTCATATTCAGACTTGATTTTTTCTATTAATGTTCCAATCATTAATCTCCCGTGTCCAACCAGTCTCCCATGTTCCAAATCTTGTAAGTATTTCAGAGGACATTTAATCTAACTCTTTTATTTAACAGAGGAGAAAACTGATGTTTTCTTAATCAGGAGGTTCAGCAATTTGCTTAGGGTCACACAAGCAGTAAACATCACAGACAGGGTTTAAAATGGGTCATTTGACTCCAGAACCAGTTAGCTCTACTGTTCTATAATCTTTCTCTCTTTCATTTCATCTCACTTCTTTTACCACTAATATACACTTGATTACCAAAACTTGTAATATCTCTCAGAAAGGCAGTTTTGCATAGTGGATAGGATGCTAGTCTTGGAGTTAGATTCAGACTCAAATCTTGCTTCAATCATATGACTTTGAGTTATACTGCACACCTATCAGAGTGGCTAAATTGATAGAAGAATGAAATAACAAATGTTGGTGGGTATGTGGAAAAATCAGGACACTTAAAAGACTTTTGGTGGAACTGTGAAATGATCCAACCATTTTGGAGAACAGTCTAGAATTGTGTCCAAAGAGTTTAAAAAAATTGTATATATTCTTTAACCCAGAAATATCATTATTAGATCCATTTCCCAAGGTGATCAGTGGAAAAAAGAAAAGAATCTATATGTTTTACAACATTTATAGAAACTCTCTTTGTGATGGCAAAGAAATGGAAACTGAAGGGATGCCCATTGAATGGAGAATGACTGAATAAGTTGTGGCATAGCTTGTGATGGAATACTACTGTGCTGTAAGAAATGATGAGCAGATTGATTTTAGAAAAAAAATTGAGATATTTGCATGAAATAATGAAAAGTGAAATGAGTTGAACAAGAGAAGATTGTATATTGTAATAATAATATTGTTTGAAGAACAATTGTGAACAACCAAGTTATTCTGAGTATTATAAATATTCAAATCAAATACAAAGGAACCTATAACGGAAAGAGAAAGAACTGATATGGTTTTACATAATATGGTTTTACATGTATTTATATACCTGTTTCAAATGGTGACCTTCTCAGCATGGGGATGGAGGAAGAGAGATACTTCAGAACTTAAAATATAATTCCCCCCCCAATTAAATAAAAATATCTTGTTCCAGATACTTAGTAATACAGCGATCATTGTCACATCACATCACATCACAAATGTCACTATATTACCCACCTTTCTTGACTATTATAATAGCCTCCTATAAGCTCTTACTGACTAAGATTTATCCTCTTTTCCTTTCATATTGCTGACAGACTAATCTTTCTCCTTTTTTATAATTCTATTTTTTCCAATTACATATAAAGATTTTCAACATTTTCAACATTCAGTTTTTGTAATATTTTTGAGTTCCAAATTTTCCTTCATCCTTCTTTTTCCTCTCTCCTCTCCAGGACTGCAAATGATTGGTTATATATGATCATGTAAGATCCATTTCTATATTAGTCATGTTGTGAAAGAATCAAAACTAATGGGGAAAACCATGAGAAATAAAAAAAATAAATTTGAAAAAGTGAAAATAGTTGGGGGGGAACTAGGTGACTCAATGAATTATAATTCTGGAGTCAGGATAGCCTGAGTTCTTATCTGGAACCCTTGATACTTATGAACTGAGTGACTATGGCAACCCATTGCCTTGCAAAAACCAAAAGAAAAGAAAAAAATAGTATGCTTTGCTCTGCATTTAGCCTCCATATTTCCTTCTCTGGATGTGGATAATATTTTCCATGACAAATGGAAACTGTCTTTGGTTACTGGACAAATGGAAACTGTCTTTGGTTACTGTGTGGTTGAGAAGAGCTGTCTATCATAATTGATCATCACATAATACTGCTGTTGCTGTATACAATATTCTCTTGGTTCTGCTCACCTCACTCAGTATCATTTCATGTAACAGATTAATCTTTCTTATGCATAGGTATGCCTCATGACTTTTTCACTCAAAAATGTTCAATGACCAATTAAGTAAAATGCAGATACCTTTGCCTGGCACTTAAGACTTCATATTCTTGATCTTTTCCAGGTTTAGATTGTATTATGTCCTGTCAAGTATTTTATTCTTCAGCAAAACTGGACTACTCTCAGTCCCTTATCATGTCCTGTACTTTCCCAACTCCATTCATTTGTTCTTGTTCTTTCCTAGGCTAATATATTTTTTCTTTTCCCTCCAGTTGAATTTCTACCTATCCTTTAAAACTCAATTTAAACTTTTCCTCATCAGTGAGGCTTTTGTGATGCTCCAATAGCAAAATTCCCCCCCAGACTTTTACTAGCATCTCTTTTTGTGCATCCTGATACATTTATTCTATATAATTTTATTCCATGGCTATCCATGTATGTGTCATCATCATTGTACTAGACCAAGAACTTTAAGAGGACAAAAACTTTGTCTTGTAATGAATTTTGTGTCTTGTCTAGCATCCAGCACACTTTAAAAATAATATTGAATTTTTTTTATATCAATGAACTGTCTACACTGCAAGAAAATTGTTAAGAAATTAAAAATACTAGTTCTACCACTCCTGAGGCTCTCTTAATGAACCATGGTGAATTGGATTGAATAAATCTCTTGGTCTTGCCCAGTTTTGTCCAACACATATTGTTACAGACTAGGCTACTCCCTCTAAAGTGAGAGAATGAGGAAGACATGGATTGGCTGCCAAGCCTGGAGGTACTTTAGTAGATTGGCTACAAATTGGCATCATTGGATGAAGAACTGGGTGTCAGGGTATGCAAGGAAAATGCCTCAAATTGTTAGTACTCTCCAGTTGCTGAATTAATTTTCTGTCATTCTGGTATCCTCTAACTCAAGGAAAAAATCATATTGAATGAAGACATTTCTACTCTCATTTAGAATGAGCCACAGAATAGATAAGAGGGCAAATTTGTCCAAACAAGGGAATTAATTGAATATTCTGATTTGCCTGCAAAATCTCACTTCCACTTCTCAAATCATGTGACTGGATCTTGGGCAATCATAACCATGTTTAATGAAGAGCACAGGACACCAAGAATGGACAGTGGGGTGAGCATGGGAAATATAGACAAATAATTAAAGAGAATGAGAGATATAAAATAGGCATGTGTAAAGTCCTGGGATAGGAAGCATGATACAGAAATGTATTTTGAAGTCATTACATAATTTCTGTGCAAAGAGATGGTGAGTTGATATGCCTTTTAGAGAGTTTCCAAGTGCAACTTGTACCTGTAAATAAATGCCATACAATTGCCAAAGGATTTACTGTAATGTGCAGGTCCTTCTGTTGGTCTCTGGACTTTTTCTAAGTGCCAATGGAGAATGTAGGCAGTCCCTTGGTTATTCCTTTACTTCAGTTATTGTGTTAATCCATCTTTTTTTTTTCTGGGTCATACATTTCTTTGATGATGTCCTTTATACCCATCATACCTTTTCAATGCTCTTTGGGAGTTGAAACAATGTAAAAAAAATAAAAAAACTGTAAATGAAAATAGGACCAATTACTACTGCCTCCATTAGTCCCCTATAAGTAATTTTAGACAACTTAACAAACTACTCACTGATTTTTTTAAAAAATAATTGTTGTTTTAAAGACTTTTAGCATCCTAGCAGGTCTTACCATTTCATTGCTTTCCTCATCAAATCTGGCTTTTCTACAGCTCCCTTCCTTTTACATAGATCTTGTTCATATTACTTTTAATATTCAACTCTTTTACATATAAAGTAAAATTCATAAAGCTTTGCATTCATTTATAGGAATATACACCAAGTCTTACATATTTGCTAAATTATATAGTTATTGACTTTTAATATACTTTCTTTTGGAAGACATAAGTGTGTCATCAAAGTTAAGATTAATACTGGAGAGAACTCTGTCTTTTGTCAAAATGTTTTCAAACTTCATCTTCATGCCCAATTCTCTGAATTGTCTTTTTAACCAAGTATTCAGAGAAAGAAGTGCTCTATAAACTTGAAAAGAATGCATTACATTTAAATGTATTCCCAAGGGACTGGAATTTATGAAAAATGATTCCTGTTGAGACATACTTTATTCCATTACTCCATTCATCAGCCTGTCTCAAGAACTAAAACTTCGCCATTAAGTGCTAAAGCTGGCAGATGGAACTGGATATTGGCATCAGTCCTGAAAAGAACACCCTAAAAGCTTAGACCACCTGGATTATACCAAGTATTCAGTAGAAATTAGAAGAAAGCTATTGACGTTGCTGGCAGTAAGCTGAAATTGCTATTAAAAACCCCTTCACATTATTATTGAACATTTGAATAGTACTTGTCTTTCCAGTATCCTCTAGGAAAGAACATTAGGTTTCAAGGCTTGTGGTTTTTGTGTGAGTCTATTGGGTTTTTTTTTCTTGTTTGTTTGTTTTTGGTGGGTGGGTAGTGAGGAGGATGTAGGGGAACAAAGAATCAAATGAGAAATGCTGATGGTGTCTATAGATGTGAGTTTCTCATGTGGTCCTTAATAGTAATAAGAGCCTCTAGAGGCGTTTTTCTTTTTAATGCTTAATACGTTTAAGCCTTGTGCTTTCAAAAAACCATTTTCTTCCCGAGCTCACTAACCCTTCAAAAGGCTTAAATAAACACTGTGTTCTATTTTACAGTTTGTATCTGATGACTTGTTACATCAACTTACATAGAATTATTTTTCCCATTAGCTTCTGCATTGCTCCTAGTGAGGTATACCTGAATAGAATCAAGGTGCTGATGTGGCCCACTAGAAAGAACTGTCCTTTCATAACCTGCCTATCCTTGCCAGCTCTCTATAAACCCCTGACTCCTGCTTAAGACCAACAGAGGTTTGAGTGCATGAAGGCCATCACCCCAATGATGAACGCTGTCCTAAGGTGTGAGACAATGAATCTGCAATTTTCATTGGTCAAGTCTTACAGTCTAAGAGAACTACCCCCTTCCACACACACATACAGATTCTCCCCTGTTCCTTTTTTTCTGTTCTGTTTTTTTTGTTCAGTTTTGCTTTTTAAGTATCTGTATTGTGTACTTTATTTTCTTTTTATCAGCTGGGGCCTATTCACCTCTAGTTTTGTCAATTGTCTTTTTGTTTGAAAGAAACCAGCCTCCAAATTTCTGAATCAGGGCAATGTGTTTGCCAAAGCACAATATTCTACCAATAGCAAAGAAGCATAAGTGGGCATAGAAAATGGGTGTGGTCACCGGCACAGCTGGGAGAATATTTCCACTAGCCCTAAAATTGAGGGGAAGGAGAAAAGCCAAAGATGGTATGGTTGAGCCCTATTCAAATACAAATACCTCTAAAAATCCTAGGAGTAAGAACAACAGTAACATATGTGTAGGTCTCACAACAGTCCTGTAAGGGAATCAGTAAAGGTAGCAAGCATCTAAAATGTATTTTTTTTTTGCAAGGCAATGGGGTTAAGTGGCTTGCCCAAGGCCACACAGCTAGGTCATTATTAAGTGTCTGAGACCGGATTTGAACCCAGGTACTCCTGATTCCAGGGTCGGTGCTTTATCCACTGTGCCACCTAGCTGCCCCAAACATCTAAAATGTTAACAGTCAACTAGGAAGTTTCTTTGGAATAGTTTTTTTTTTAATACTGGGGGAGGGGAGAGAGAGAGCTTGAGTACCATAGACAACAAAGAAAAGAGAGGAGGGGCAGTCCACATGTGGGGAAAGGGAGATATTATGGGGAAGGGTGTAGCCAAAGAGAAACTTTTTTTACTTCACCATTTACCTAAGACTGGTTCCACTCACATTTGCAAAGTAGTCCAGAAATAACTACTTTGGGAAAGTAATTCAATGTTACACTTTGTTATATCAGGAAATGATAGTCTGATTTTTTTAAAAATCTATATAAAACAAGAGCTCTTATCCTATGGTCTATGAACCTTCAAGAGATTTGTGGTTAAATTTCAGAAGTTCTATAAACTTAAATAAGGGGAAAAGATCACATCTTTGTTATCTTTATTTTTAATAACATCTTACTAAAGTTTAGCATTTCCTTTGTTAATTAAAAAAATTATTTTAAAGAGTGTTCATTGGCTTCACCAGACTTCCAGAATAGTTAACAGAGGACTAAGCTGGAGTAAACTTGATGTTGAACTACAAATGTTGAGATACAATTGTTAAATTTTCATTGAGAGCATTTACAGAAATCAGCTAACACCGAATTAGGACTGAAATGACTATTTTGTTAATTGACTAGATTTAAGAAAGTGATGGGAAAAGTGTTAATGAATATTAAACTTAAAAGTGTGTCCTACATAATTTTTTTTCTTGGAGATCTGGTTATTAACATTTACCAGCACATTCCCGACTTCAGGACAAAAAGTTAAGAACCCTTTGACCTACAATGTTCCAGGACAAGGGAAGGGACAATTGATCCCTCCCTAAGAGAGTCCTCCATATAATGAGGGAGTGTTTATTCTTGAATTGTACTAAGATAGTACTAATATTATCCCACTGCTCATTTTCTGAAAATATTTCCTAGGGTCATGACTAGCAAAGGAAAGTTGGTGATATGTAATATATAAAAACTAAAAAATTAATTAAATTAATTTTAATTACATTTTAAATCTCAACCTATCTCTTTCCCTCCCTCCCCAACCCACCCTAGAGAAGGCCACCATCTGGCACAGATACAAAAATAGAGATGTCTCTATCTCTCTGTGTGTAATATAATATATACCTCTGTTTTTCAGTTATTTCTCTGGAGATGAATAGCATCTTCCTTCATGGGTCCTCTGTAATTGAATTTGAGTATTTATACACACAACAATTTGGTTGTTCAGTTATTGCTGTTACTGCTTGGTTCTACTCACTGTACTCATTTCATGCAGTCTTTCCATGTTTTTTTCTAAAATCTACCAGCTCATCATTTCTTACAGTAGAGTAGTATTCCATTACAACTTGGGTATTTATCACAACTGATATAGCTATTCCCCAACTGATGAGCACCCCTCAATTTCTCATTCTTTGCCACTACAAACAGAGCTGAGACAAATTTTTGAGAATATATAGATTCTTATCCTTTTACCTTGATCACTTTGGGAGCAACAGGTCTAATAGTGGTATTGCTGAATCAAAGGGTATACACACTTTTATTCCTCTTTAGGCAATAACCAAAAATTTTAAGATTAGAATTTACCTAATTTAAGTAAGTTGTATTTTTGAACTGAATAACTTGACTTTCAGAATAAGGTAGGTAGATCCTGCAGACCATCCCCTCCTTTTAGTTACTCTTTTCCTTTGACTTCTAGGACATTATAGTTCTTCAAGCTATCTGATTATTCTTTTTTCAATCTCTTTTGAAGGTTCATCATCAATCTATTCAACCTGGGTATAAATTTTTTTTAAGGTTTTAGCAAGGCAGTGGGGTTAAATGGCTTGCCCAGGGCCACACAGCTAGGTAATTATTAAGTGTCTGAGGCTGGATTTGAACTCAGGTACTCCTGACTCCAGGGCTGGTGCTCTATCCTCTATGCCACCTAGCCTCCCCTAACCTGGGTATTTTTAATGATTCTGGTTTTCTTTCTGATTTTTTCTTCTTTTCCTTGATGATCTCATCAACTTCAATTAGCACCAACTTACAAATAACTCATATCACCAACTACCTGCTATTTAATTCTACCTCTCCCTTGATGTTACATTGGATCTCAAATTCACTGTCTAAAACAAAACTGATCATTCCTTCCAAATCTTCTCCTCCAAACCTTCCTATTTCTTTGAGTGCCACCACTAATTCCCCTATTTACTCAAGTTCTCAAGCATGGAACCATCCCTAACTCTTCCCTCTTTTTTATCTTCCACATCTATACGTTTGCCCATTCTACTCCCTCATTATCTCTTGAGACAATGCCCTATTCACATGACCTACTCTAAAGCTGGCGCTTATCTCCTATCAACTGGGGTTGATGCTATAGCTTCCTAATTGGTGTCCTTGCTTTTATTCTTTCCCCTCTCAAACTTATGCTCCATACAACTGCCAAAATGTAGATTCCTAATCTATCTAATGTAGATCTGGCAGGGGTCATTTCTTTGCTTCAGAGTCTTCATTGGATGCTATATTGGCTTTTAAGACTAAATAGAAATGATATGCCTGTGCAAATTATTTCCACAATACCTGTGATACATTCCCTGATCATCTCCACAATTTAGAATCTTTGAGATCACAGATTTTGAAAGAAAAGAGACCTTTAAGATAATCTAATCACAACATCATAGAATCATGGATTTGAAACTGGAAAAAAACCATTAAGCCCAACCATCTCAACTTCCAGTTGAAAGCTGAAACCCAGAAGAGCAGAATGATTTACCCTAGACATATAAACATTTAGTGAAAGAAGGAGATTTAAACCAATGATGGGATGGAGTCAGGCAGAACAAATTAGTGAGAACTGTCTATGAAATTTTCAGTGTGAGCCTTAATAACTTGAAATAAGAGCATGATTTGTGATTTTTATTATTTGGCTTTAAGAAAGTAGAAAAAAATGTTAATAATGCTGATTAAGCTTTAAAATGTGCTGATTTTGCTTTTTTTTTGCCCTCAGAGTACTGATTTTTTATTAGCACAAGCAAAATTTTATGTGATTAGTAACCAGCACATAAACATTGAGACAATATGCAGAAAAAAAATCAATTCAGCAAAAATACACTGAAAGTCAAGAAAAAACATTAACTTTTTTGTTGGGTATCAACATATGGCAAAATAATGTCCCCCACAACTGTAACTCTCTTCCTCCTCATGATCACCTATTAGTATCCTTAGGTTTTTTTCAGGCATCAACTCAGGTACTACCTACTCTGTGAAACTTGCAAAGCCTCATAACCATAAAAGCATGTCTAAATAATCAAAAAATATTATAGAAAACATCAAATTGAAATCAGAAATAAAAGAACTTTCCTGGAATAAAAAGTGTAAAAATTTATTATGGATAATTTGAAAGTATATTTAAGTCTGTGCATGACAAACTCCAATGATATCTCTTTCCTTCCCCCCCTCACCCCACCCCAAGTTTCAGAGAGCTGATTGTTAAACATTTAGCAGAACACTACTGGTTTGACTCTGAGTTCTCTGAATAAATCCTTTATTCTTTTCTCTATGCTTCTTTCAAGACTCATCTCAGAGGCTACCTATTTTTTGAATTCTTCTCTGTTCCTCTAGTAGTTGGTTTTCTCTCCTTCCTCAGATTGTCTTACACTGGTTTATTTGTATATTCCTACCCCCTCAAAAATGTAAGCTGCTAGAAGGTAGGAAATGGGTGTTTTTTATTTGTTTGTTTGTTTTTTGTAAACTAGGTGTCACAGTGCTTGGAAGTCCTGGGCTTGAAGTTTGAGTCCTGACTAGGATACTTTTATGATCTTTGTAACCTTGATCAAATCATCTAATCTTTCTTAGTCTCAGTTTCATTCGTTATCTGCAAAATAGAGAGATGGTAATAGCAGCTACCTTGCAGATTTGTAAGGATCAAATGAGAAAACAAATGGAAGACACTTTGCAAACTTAGTTGTTGTTCAGTTATTTCAGTCATGTCCAACATTTCATGATTCCATTTGAGGTTTTCTTGTTATTGGGGTACTGGATGATTTGCCTTTTCCTCCTCCAGCTCACTTTACAGATGAGGAAACTGAGGCAAAACAAGGGTAAGTGACTTGCCCAGGGTCACACATCTAGTACCTGAGACCAAGTATAAACTGGGAGAAGAATCTTCCAGATGCCCTAACTGAGCTAGAATACTCTAGCCACTGTGCTACCTATTTTTATTTGTATTTTCAGCACCTAGACAGATTCTGGCAGATAGTCATTGCTTAATTGTTGCTTAGATTTTAAAAAAAATACAGCAGACAGAAACAGTTGTCATATATATTTTACTTTTAAATTCTTTTCTTAATAATAAAAAACAGAAATAATGTAGTAATAAAAGCTCTAGAATAGAAAATTGGGAGACTTTGATCTTTAGCACTTTTACACAAGCTGTCCCCCACAACTGTAACTCTCTTCCTTCTCATGATCACCTATTAGTATCCTTAGGTTTTTTCAGGCATCAACTCAGGTACTACCTACTCTGTGAAACTTGCTTGACCTCTCCAGTTAATGCTCTCCACCTTCTCAAATGTCTATGCTTATTTATCTGCACATCTGTCATAGCCCCTAGAGGAATAGGGGATATGGCAGAGGAATATCCTTTAGACTAGGCTATATTTTTGCCTTTATATCTTCAGGGCCAAGACATCACACAACACAAGTTATTAACAGATGTATGATGAACAGAGTTAGCCCATGTATGCTCTTAGACAAATTTTATATATATTCTTGTTTTCTGCCCCATCTTCCTTAATGGACAGATATTGAAGATATGATAGAATTCTTAGGTTTCTCCCAGAAAATTTCAAGAAGTTGTTTTGAATTGTTCTAGTCACATCTGAAAAACTGAGTCTATGTCAATGAAACAGTTTTTAAAAGGAAAAATCAGCTATTATTGGGTTTTGGTTTCTGTAACACCAAATGGATTATTTTTATCTTTCATTTTGTTTACCATTTTCTTTCCTTTTAGTTTATTTATTTACCTCCCTACCTCCAAAAAAGATTTGGAGAGGCTTACAACAATTAATAAGAATAGTAAACAATTAATGATGATGGTCCGCACCACATAATGAATTTTATGAAACACTTTCCTCACAATTGTGTGGGAGTAGTTAAAAACAAAAACCAAACAAAACAATTAAAAAAGGAAAGAGAAAAAGGTGTTGTCCGGGATGAATTATTTAGTATAAGGGAACACTGAATTTATCTTTGGTTTTTGTTAGCTCATCCAAAATGGCAAAGATTGGGGTCATGTTGTTATTGTCTATTAAAAAGGAAGCATACATAGTTCTATAAGCAATTTTTTTTCTTGACCCTATAATTTAGAAAAAATTTATCATGTAATAAACAATGGTAAGATTTTGATTTTTTTTTTAATCTGGACCCCCCCCCCCCCCATATACCTTAAACCTTACTTTGGGAGAGGCAATTCTGCAGGGAACTAAGATAATGAGATCCTAGTAATATTGTTTTCAGTTGATCTAACTCAAGTGAAAGAGAATTTAGTGAATTGCGAGGGACTTGTTAGAGGGTTTTCCCTCATGTATTACCTACCTATCTTGAACTATCCTTTGGCAAATGCTGGATTACAATCAATTCTGAATTGTATTCTCCAAGCACCTCAAGAATTGATATTTTGTGTTCTAGATTAAACAAGGAATCAAATAGTTTAGATAATGGATTGCAGAAAGCAGTGTTGACAAGCTATTAGGAAGATTTAGGAATATGACTGACATTCTTTCCCAGATGAACACCCAACTCCACAGCAGAGATGAGTAGCTGCAGTGCAAGTAGGGACAATAGTTTTCTTAAGAAGGAACATTGAACATATTCAAACATTTGGACATTATTTTGGAAAAGATGCTGAAGTTATGTGTTCTCTGTGATATGGACAATTTTGGTTGAATAAAAAGAAAAAATGTTACTAAATGGGTCCTCTGGATCACCAAAGAACTTCCATTTTTTTTTACAACTGCATCCTAATCAATTGAAGTTGAACAAAAAAAAATATCAAATCTCTGTCTTATAACTGAATGATTTGACCTGGCAAATGATGTCATTTACTCTTGTCTATTTATGGGTGGAAAATGCAATGATTTGCATAAAATTAATTTTAAGTGGTCCCTTTTGAGTACTCATTAGCCAATAGGTTGAACTGTTTCTTAACTCCATCACTAAATTAAGACAATAAATCAATGACACTAGTATAGAGGTGTATGCTTGTTTGGTTTGTTTAAAATTAATTAAATATGAATTAAGAAGGAGGATTGGACTGAATCTAGTCCAGTTTCACCTTGCTTGAAGACTGAAGCTTGAGTATAAAGCATGATATCTCCTCCATATAAAGAGATAGAGAATTCATTCTATTTGACTCAATGAATAGCTATTATAAAGTTTTGTTTTTGTTTTATTAAATAAGGGGGAGGAGTAAGGGAAAGCAATAATATCCCATCCCAATCTTTCTTAACTACCACCTCCCAAAAAAAAGAAAGCAAAAAGGACAAATGAACGATATAAAAGCAGGATAGCTTTAAAAGTTACAGTTAAATTTCTTAAAGACTTCTAAAGAAATACAAATTTTACAGTTATAGAGATTCATAGTTTCATGCACAATTATCATTTGATTTGTAATATACATAAAATGCTCATTTTATTTGCTGCTCATTAAGTTTAGAAAAAATATAAAGATGGAAGTTGTTTCTATGTTAAAATTAGAATGGCCCACTTTATTCTGGTAGTTGTATAAAGATATAGGATTAAAGAAATATGGGGATCAACATCAAGACCTTTCTGTTTGTTCGGCAGGTTATTTCCTTTCTATGGAAATAAAGGTTAATGAGGGACAAATGAACCTGTAGTTTTGATGTCACACTGACATAGTCTGAGAGTAATTAATGCAGGAACTTCTCTTGTTACAAAGATATATCTTAAATTGATTGTAGAAATAACTAGCCACGCTCAGCTCTTCATACTTGGCCCCAAGTTACCACTACTCAAGTCTTAATTTTACCAGCCTGAAACTATCCTGTTTAGACATGCATTCGATATAGAGAATCATGTGAACCCACATTTTTAATCCGCTTCCTCCTTTCCCCTTTCATCATTTATCTGAAGAGAATTGTGCGTATATCTTCTATGCCTTTTCCCTCTGCTTTACATCTCAGATCAGTTAATTCCACTCCCACCAGGTCTCTCTCTCTCTCTCTCTCTCTCTCTCTCTCTCTCTCTCTCTCTCTCTCACACACACACACACACACACACACACACACACACACACACACAAACACACACACATGTGCTTTAACCTTATTTCCCTCTCTCTTCCAACTCTTACTATGTTAATATAGAAAAAATTTCACCGATTTTTCTCTTCAAAGCCCTCCAAAGCACTTAGAAAATCAGAATCAACAACTTTCATTATGTCCTCATTATTCCCTAAACAATAGAAACAATTTCATTAATGATAGCTTCATTAGATTGGGTCAGAGTAGGAAAAAGAAGCTTGAAACCATCATCCTTCTTATTAATAGAATGAATGATTGGGTCACTGTCTTTTCTTCCAATATCAAAACTTTTGCTTTAAATACCAATTCTAAAAAGTTGCTCCATGACTTTCCTTAATAAAATTTCATCCTTCAAAAGCTGGAAAAACAAGAAAGGTAGAATTCTATTTTTTATTTGATATGCATAAATAAGGAGTCATTTCTTACTTGAGGGAAGATGATAAGAACCTTGAGAAAAAGTGATCTTCCTTCCTAGAGTTTTCTCATAGAGAGGGGGAAAGAAACCATAACCTGGCATAATAATGATGATGTTGATAGAATAACATTTTTATCCTTTAAGCTTTGCAAAGTTCTATACATATATATTAATTCATTTTATCCTCACAATATGCCTGTGAAAGGGGGTGACAATTTTATATCCATTTTGCAGGCAAGGAAACTGAGGCTAGCAGCAATTAAGTGACTTGTCCCTCTTATTTATTTATTTTTTTTGCAAGGCAATGGGGTTAAGGGTCTTGCCCAAGGTTACACAGCTAGGTAATTATTAAGTGTCTAAGGCTACATTTGAACTCAGGTCCTCCTGACTTCCAGGACCAATGCTCTATCCACTGCTCCACCTAGCTGCCCCTTGGTAACTTGTCTAGGCTCACATAGCTGATTGTAGATTTCAAGGATTTCAAGTGAAGGATAAGGAACATCACGTGGGCAAAGTCTATAGGAGATGTAAACTAAAGAGCAGTAGGAAAATTTCAATCATGAAACTGTTGAGATAGTGTTACTTTTTATAGAGAAAGAAAAAAAGCACCAATGATCATTTAAAATTAATGAAAAAAATGAAATTAAAAAATAAAAATAAATAGAAAGTTGTGAAGGAAATGCAAACAAACGGGGAAGTATTGGACCTACCATATTAAATCTGCCATATTTAAAAAAACCCATTATCACCCAAGCTCTCTTGGTCAGAGTAGAAACAGAAGATAAATATTGCCCATTATGCTGCTGTGAAAGTTGATAGGGCTTGGCCATATATATTCCTTGGAAAGCTGAGAATCATAGAAGGAGACAGAGTTGATTCAATTTGACTTGGGTGCAGTGTGTGGGTATTTTGGGAGTTAGGTGATTGGGGAAGTATTGCTCAGCAGGCCCATAACAAGAGTCATCTACAATCTCAGTAGGACCTGACAGGGCCACTGCAGAGGATAGGACTTACTCTCAATTGGATCATGAAGGAGAAAGAGACACACATCAATTGAGCCACAGGAGACTCAAACAGAAACAGGAATTGAGGCAGAAAGTACAACCCTAGTATATGCACAAGGCTAAACAAGTCAACCAATATCATCCAAAGGGGTACCTGAAAGGGACAAATAACCCAATCTTAGAACTGAAGTTGAAAATATTTCTTAATAGAAGAAACAACAATGAAAAAAAAATCTATGTTAAAGGTTGCCCAAGAAGTAAATCCAGAAGAAGATAATTCTAAAATCA